>NC_072737.1:113488818-113795456 GCF_026930045.1 Uloborus diversus | reverse complement strand
TCTCTAGCAATATATTTTGCTTTTTGCTCAGGGCTTGAATTTAATTGAACCTAAGATTTTCTGTTTAAATCGAAACCCCTAAAGTTTGTGAATAAGAAAGAAGAAACATGCGAATTGAAAAGACGTAACTATGGCAACGCCAAATAAAGCATCAATAATTTTAATGGATGTGAGATTATTCGAACTTGATTTTTAACGGCTTGTAACTTTTTTTCCTTTGGAGAGAGAATCTTAGTTTTCGACCATAGGTCAAGTTAGATATGGAGTAAAAAAACCTCTCTTTCCAGTGGTGTCAAAAAGAAAACTGTGAGACAATTAATTCACTTTTTAGTGATAGATTTAATGAAAAAAGATAGACGATTGCATAGTTCTCAGAAGTGAGTTTTTCTCGATGTTTTCTTTTCATAAAAATAATATTAAAAAATGTGCAACTGCCTAATAAAAAGAAAAGTTAAGCATGGAAAAGAAAAAATACCGTTGCGAGTTCAAACTGAACTTTTTGAATCTTTTAACCATATTTTAACTGTGTTCTAATGTTTAAATACTTCCCGTGAAATTTACAATGGGGTTGTTTCCATCAGTCAAAAGTACTTCTTTTAGTCACTGAAGTTGATAGAATGAGCAAAATAATAATAATAATAATAATAGTAATCAAAATAATAATAATAACATGGAGCGAAGAACAGCTTTTATTTTCAAAACGTTTAATTTTTAATTTTTTTTTTTTAATGTCCGATGTTTCAAATAAGGCGTGGTCTTTATGACGTCATTAGTGACAAATGTTGCTGTCTACAACGTTTCCAGGGTATGATAATTCAGAAACGAATTAAATATTGCACTCTACGTTTGCTATCAAACATATCGTTGCCAGTTCATGTGAATAAAGAAGCGAATTGAATATTGCGCTCTATGCTAATGGGATCAGTGAATGGCATTTCATCACTTGTGATGTCATGTGCAGAAGCAAAATAAATCGAATTTGCGCACCAATTAAAATAATTGTCAAGAAATATTGAACTATGACAAATTATTTTTTTAAAAAAAAGTCAGATCCCATGCATAAAAGCAAAAAAAAAAAAAAAAAAAACTTTTAAAATTTCGGAAACGACTCCATTGCTTTTTCTTTCTCTGCTGTTTTACACTTACTCTATCGGTCATGTCAGCCCTTATGAATTCTATAATATACCCACATCGGCGTTAAGCTTACACGTGCCACAGGCAGCAGCGCAGATGGTTCACGCGGTTCATGAGGAAGTGACGAAAAAACGAATGCATTGTGGTGGTGTAAAGAGAGGGAAGTTTGAAGGGCAGCTGGGGAACAAAATCGGCAACGGATACAGATCAAGTACACACACACACACACACACACCCGAAACAGTCCCCCAAACATATGGCGTGTGAAGATCGAAGTTCTGATGATAATTTCTTGGATCGGAAGATAAAGAAATTCTAAATATTGATAACAAGAGGCTGGATTTTTGAACATATTGCAAATTTTTGAATTTGATTTCTACTTTCGGGCATTGTTTCAAAAATTTCGGCAGTTTGAGGATTTTTTTTTTTTTTGCTTCGATTCTATGATTTCTTCTTATTTGGTGTGAAAGCAGGGGTGCCTACAAGAGGGATTATGGCGCATGCTGCGCCATCAAAAATTTTTGGGGGGAAGGGGGTATTTTAAAATTTTTATTTATTTATTTAACTTTATTTATTGATTTATTTTTAATTTATTTTGTTTTACTCTGGTTATATTTCATTTTATTTATTTATTCAGTATGTGTGTGTGTGTGTATGTCATTGGCGTACCACAGAATTTTTCTAATAAAATAATAATAATAAATAAATAAATAAATAAAAAATATTCAAAAAATCAATACAATAAAAAGCGAGCTAAAAAATGAAAATAAATAAAAGAGGGTTGAGGAAAATTTGTGGGGGGGGGGGGGGAAGGGGGTTGCGCCATTGAACTTGGAGGGGGGGGGGTGGACATCCCTGTTAGAAAGCATTTTTTATATAATGTGCAGGTTCGTACTGGCTATATGGAAGACATCTATATGTACCGTACTAAAGTGCGTCCCAAAAGTTTATGGACAATCATTTTATTGAAACCACGGGCGAACTATACGAGAAAGCAAGAAATAAGCTATACAAGTAACAAATGATGACATAAAAATGATAAAACGCTCAAACAACTTTCATCGATTATAGATCTAATTTTAAAAAATATAAACGAAAAAATGCTGTCCCAAAAGTATAAAGACAATCGATGAGAAACCTGGATTTAGTATTGATACTCAAAATTTACGTACTGCAAGTTTATTTTCTTGTGACACACAAGTTTTCTGATATGAAAACGATTCTGCGTTTTCGTTTCTGAACGATTGCCAAGATGTCCCGCAATGTGCAATTCTCCAAAAAGTAAAATTTGCATATCTATCGTTTGAAAGTGTGTGGATGGAAAATGGTGGAAATTGCAAGTAAAATTGAACGCAGTAGGGCTGGTACTTACCAAATTGTGTCAAAAACTAAAAGTTTTGAAGCAAACTTTAGTTCTGGAAGACCAAAGAAAGTACCTAAACAACAAGACAGAGAGATGAAAAGATTAGTTTCAACCCAGAACCTGTCAACTTGGTCAGTTTGTAAAGAAGTAAGCTTTCTAGTGTCAAAATCAACAGTACGTCGACAACTGTAGGCAAATGCATTTCTTGTTGATCGCAAAATTCGTCGTTCGCCTAAGTTTACAAAACTGCATAAAGATGCTCGTGTTCAGTGGGCCCGAAATCACATGAATGGGACAAATGAATGGTTCATTTTCTTTTTAGTGATGAAAATAAATTCAATTTAGATGGCCCTGATGATTGGGCATATTACTGGCACGATATTTGCAAGGAACCCCGAACGTTTTTCAGCAGACAATAAGGGAAAGTTCACTCATAGTTTGGGGTGCATATTCTTTCAATGGAACAACCCATATATCATTTTTGAAAAGTCGTCAATATTCCGAAGATTATAGGCAAACGCTTGAAGAACAGTTACAGCTATTTGGAAAATTGCTTGGTGAGAACCAATGGAAATTTCAACAAGACAACTGCTCCATTCACGTGTCTAACTCTACAATGGTGTGGTTTACACAAAACCAAGTAACTCTTATGGACTGGCCAGCCTTTAGTCCTGGCCTAAACCCAATAGCGAATCTCTGGGGAATGTTAGCTCAAGATGTGTACGCTAATAGGAGGCAGTTTGCAACTGTTCAAGATCTTCGACTGCAAATTGAGCGCAGTTGGTTTTCATTAAAGCCAGAAGTTCTTCAATCTCTTGTTTGAGGTATGCCTGATCGAGTTTTTGAAGTTATTAGAAACGAGCTGATGTGTTTATCACATGACTTCCTTTTACTCCAATTTAATGTCATTTTCTCATTATTGGCAGTTTTAATGTGATTCAATAGTTTACTCTCTAAAACTTGGCGACCAAAAAACTGGTGATATTTCGCCAAGTGTCCGCCAAATTATAACACCACTTGAGTTTACATCGAAATTAACAATGATTTCCCCCAAAAAGCAAATGCAACCAAAAAGGGGCAAAATGCCCCATTTGGAGCATCCGAATGCAACCAAAAAGGGAGGTGTACAACTAGACCCCACTAGGAGTCCAAGTAAAAAATTTTAACTTTCTAGGACATTCCGTTCTTGATTTATGCGACATACATACATACATACGCACATACATACGTACATACAGACGTCACGAGAAGTCTCGTTGTAATTAACTCGGGGATCGTCAAAATGGATATTTCGGGTGTCTTCCTAGGCATATCCACGTGTGGTAGGGTTGAAAAATAAACTCAACATTCATTCGGGGGTGAGCAAAATGGAAATTAAGGCCGATTTTTGCGTGAAAGTTTTTTTGCGAATACAATACTTCCTTTTTTGTAAAAGGAAGTAAAAATGGCTTAAAATTTTGAACATTAAAGGAAAATAATGATTTGTCTATAAACTTTTGGGACAGTAAAATTTTAGTTTACATTTTTATCGCTAAGTCTGTGATTGTTTTTTTTTTTTTTTTTTTTTTGAATCAAGTATTAACATTGTACTGATATTTTTAATAATTCTAAATTGTTTTGAATTCGTTACTTCTCTTTTTAACTTGTAAAACATGAAAACCTTGTTGTCTCTAAACTTTTGGGACACATTTTATGTCTCTTCAACACGGGGATGCACACAGGGGGGGGGGAGGATTTTGGCGCAATTTGGGCCATCAAAACTTTTGGAGGGATTTTTTATTTATTTAAACTTATTTAGCTAAATTTATTCGTTGATTTATTTGTAATTTAAATTATTCATTTTATTTTATTCTGTTTATATTTTATTTCATTTATTTATTTAGTTTGTGTGTGTGTGTGTATGTCATTGGCGTAGCACATAACTTTTCCGATGAAATAATCAAAGTAATAATATTTAAAATAAATAAATACATTAATTATTGAAAACTATTTTTTAAAAATAAAAGAGCTAAAAAATAAAAAGGGGGAAAAGTCTAAAAAGGGGGGGATTTGCGCCCCTGAAATGGGAGGGGGGCACTTCTGCTTCAACACGTGGAGAATGCTTAAAATATTGCTAGGAGAAAAAAAAAAAACTTTTCAACAGCGATTACAAAACAGAATAATTTTCTCAATACTGAGCTAATGCGCTTCACAGTTGTTTTCCTTCAATTAATATATTTCTAATTCCATCGCAAGCTGTGATCTTTGAATATTCAAATGCAATTACTGTCAGCCATAAGAATTCGTGCTGTTACGGAACAGCACGCGTCGTTTCGTGTTCGAGCCAACCCATTGGGGATGGTAAAATAACATCTGTTGTTTCTCGTTTTGAAGTTATCGATTTTTATATGGAAATAGCCAAAGGGGTTAGAAGATTTCATGAATTTGGGTCTATCTGGTGCTCGAAGTTTTGAAACTGTTGGCTGAATTTATTGAATTTTTGTTCTAAAGCTATTCTTGCGGATTGTGGTTGCGTTGGAGCCATTCCATGGAAAAGCAGACATTTTTTTCCTTCACGTGCCAGCTCTATACTTCATTTCGTTCAATTAATAAGCAAAATGTTTTTGCCAAAGACGTCACAAAATCATGTGTTTCTTCTTAGGCAAAAAATTCTCACTTATTACACCCTTTAACTATCACTTTTGAAATAAAATGTAGAACTGTCAGGTGCAGGACAAAATGTCTGATTTTCCATGAAATGGACCTCTATTTGTTTCTTTTTGCAACATACACTAAAAAAAGATTAATAGGAAAGCAAAGTATATATTTAAAAAATTTGCAACAATAGATTCGGAAGATATTTTGCTAGAATTAAGAAGCCTAAAATTGATGTCCAAAAGTTGCCTAACTGAAGCTTAAAACAGCTGGCCTACACGTAAAGCTCTAGATTAGCGGCCGCCAGTCGCCAACGACTGGCATTGAAAACGGCTGCCAAAATTTCATTGAAAATGGCTACGAAAAAAAACAAAGTCTTAATCGCCAAAAGTGTCGCCGTGTCTTATTTGTTAAAAAATCATATTGTATATCGTACTACAACACGCTTCCAGTCCTGAGACGTTTAGCTAATCAGTCGACTCCACCTTGGCAACGTAATACGGTACAAAATCCTTTCAGGTAGTTTATTTTTTGTGCGGAATGTTTAAAACGAAAATGGCTAACAACAGTCGATCTTTAGCCCTAAATAATTGTTATCTTAATATATAAAAATCAATGTCCTGAGATAACATATATATATATATATATATATATATATATATATATATATATATATATATATATATATATATATATATATATATATATCAACACACAGCCGAAACCGCTGATACCTCAGACTTGAAATTTGGCAGGCATGTCCGCTTGATGACGAAAGTAACCACTAAGAAAGGATTTTTCGAAATATCAATTAGTTCAGGAGAAATTAATTAAAACCCCTTAATGTCTGTGAAATTAAAACCTGTCATTGAAATTTAAATCCCTTATTTTCAGAGGCTTTCCTCCATTCAAATCATTATTCAGTACTTCATCTCAACTTTTGGTCGATAGTGAATTTTAAATTTGATATTGTTTATGTTTCTCACGTGATTCTTCGAGGCTTTTCTCAAGTCAAATAATAATGTTTCTGTCTTTTGCTTTCTTTTTTTTTTTTTTCAAAACTAGAAACGAAATTTTTAAGAACATCATCACAGGCGGACTATCCTTTTGAATTTAGAAAAGCGCAGCTTCCTGTAAAAGTTTGCTTTGCAATAACGGTTTAAAAGTCACAAGGACAGACATTAAAAGTAGCAGGGATCAATTTAAGAGAAGACTTTTTTCAACACAGCCAATTTTATGTAGCTTGCTCAAAAGTCAGTTCATCAAGCAGCTAAATAATTTTAGCACCAGAAAAAAAACTAAAAATGTTGCATACAAAGAATTTTTGCTTAAACATAGGTATAACAATAAAATGTGGATGGCCTGTGTTTGCAAAGATAATCAATACTTTAAAAGGATCGTTAATAAGTTAAAGATCGGTTTTGGACAAGGGCATATGTATATAAGGAATCCAGGGGCCCCGGGATCCTCCCAAAATTAGAAAAAAGTATAAGTAATATTCCAGGGGATTTTCGAAACTAGGTGCACCAAGCACTGTTAACCCCTGCTAATTCCATTGCCCGAGCAATGCCGGGTACGGGAATGCTAGTCTATGTATAAAAATGTAAAGAAAAATTTAGTCCAATTTTTCTTACATGTGGCAAGGGAATCAACCATTGACAGGCAGGTAATTTCTGGTACGCGAGGATTGTTGAATTGCAGTAGGACGTGAAAAAGATTGATAGCAGTGCATTATAACGTGACATTTGTGATGAAATACTAAAATTAAGGAATAATTTTTTCTTAAAAGATCTTTAAAAATACGAAAGTGTTTTATGCCATTGTTTACAATACAAACTAAATTTTATTATTGAGTTAAATTTCTTCATCACACTTTTAAGGAACTATTTTATCATTCACACTCTTTATGAACACTCTTCGTTTCTGTTCAAGAAGTTTTTTAGCAGCCTCTTTTAGAAAGCAAACAGGATCATACTAAAAGTGATTCTTAATGGTCCCCGATAAGGATAACTTTAAGTATATTAAAAGCCATCTTTAGAACCCAAATAGATTCGCTTCAAGGAATTTTAAAACTGCCGATGTATTCTAATTCAAAAACTTTCAAAAAAGAATTTTCTTCAATGTACTCTTTGTAAACCTAAACAGATTTCCTATATTCAGAAAAATTGAAATTACGAATCGCGCTGCTTCTATACGGTTTTCAAAAAAAAAAAAAACTCCGTTTACTAGAAAATCTGTAAGAAACTGGGTTTCATTAAACTTTTCAAGTGACGGCACGGCTCCTTCTTCAGTAGCATTACTCAAGAAGCTGTGTCGTTATAACGTTACTTAAGAAGAAGCTGTGTCGTTACAAACGTTACTTAAGAAGAAGCTGTGTCATTACAACGTTACTTAAGAAGAAGCTGTGTCGTTACAACGTTACTTAAGAAGAAGCTGTGTCGTTACAACGTTACTTAAGAAGAAGCTGTGTCGTTACAACGTTAATTAAGAAGAAGCTGCGTTATTATAACGTTATTTAAGAAAAAACTGTGCCGTTATAACATTAGTTAAGAAGAAGCTGTGTCGTTACACCGTTACTTAAGATGTAGCTGGGTCGTTACAACGTTACTTAAGAAGCTGTGTATTTACAACGTTACTTAAGAAGCTGCATAGTTACACCGTTACTTAAGAAGCCATTTCGTTTCTTGGAAAGTTAATCCTGGTTTCCTAGAGATTTTCTAGTAAATGGGCAGTTTCTTTTGTACAGTATCGTAGGTAAATTTTGTTAGTCTTCTTCTAAACGTTTACCTAGACCAGCAATCAGCAACTGGCGAACCGCGGTTGCCAAAACTATTTTGAAAGTATGACTAACACAAATAAATTATTTTGGAAATATTCTTTTGCAGAAAACACAGTACCTTTGGGTGTTAACTTTATTATTTATTATTAATTAAGTGACTGGACAATTACCTGATTACTATGCCAGGTTCCGCATACGTTTGAGAAACTTTGGAGGAACAAAATGAACTGCCGCCCACATTGAACGCACTCTTTGCATACGCCCTGCGTGAACCTCCCTTGCAAGATCTCATGACTAAAAATGTGATTTTTCCAGCTGATTTTTTATTACAAATGTGCCTAATTATTGTACTTAATACTTTTGTGAGTAAAAATGTTTTTTTTAAAAATGTGAGGCATATGATTTTTTTTTTTTTTTTTTTTTGAGACCTCGGTAAATTGTTTTATAAGTATCTAGACCCTGCTTAAAATTACATGCCGACCCCCGACATAGACCATTTTTAAAGCATTAACCCAAACGCGTTTAGAAGTTAAATTCATCTCCCCCCCCCCCCCCCGTTTTTGAACTAAATGGAATCGTTTTCAGTTTTTACCCTATAATATCTAAGTTTTTAAAAAGGAATTAAAAATGATTTTTTCTCATTGTTCTCTTTTTAAAACTTAATACATTTGCCGTATTCAGAAAAATAAAAATTTTGAATCGATCTCCTTTTAACCTTTTTCCCTTTTTCCCCCCGTAAACTTTGTTTTCTTTCAAATGTTTGACAAAATCCTTTTTTATGTATTAACCCAGCATCTTAAGTTTAACGTCATCATTCTTCCCAGCTTTTGGAGTAAAATGAATCGCTTTCACCCTATACATCCAAAGTTTTTTTTGTTTTTTTTTTTTTTTTGTTCTTGAAAAGAAATTTTTTCGATTGATTTTGCCCGTTTAAAACTAAATAGATTTACGGTATTAAAGTAAATTTCTGTATTGTTCTCCTTGAAGCAGGAAATCTTTGCTACTGTTTCCCTTTTGAAAATTTAAGGAGATCACTGTTTTACGAACTAATCCAGCCTTTTTTAAAATTTGACGTCATCCCCCCCCCATTTTTGAATTAAATTGAATCACCTTAAAGGAATAAATTTGACTGGAATTATTTTTTGTACCCAATTAAAAAACTAACAGTAGATTTTGTTCTCTTTTATTAGAAAAAAAGTTCATTTCTTCATTATTGTGGACATTTCAGAACTGCCTGTTTTAAGCACTTACAATTTTCGAATTCCGTAACTCAGGGCTTCTCAAACTTTTAGACATTCTGACCTCCTTTTTAGACTAAGTATTTTGGCGACCCCCCCCCCCCCCAAAAAAAAAGTTTTAACTCTGTATAAACCCTAAAATTATAACTAAAAACTACATAAATGGTTAAGTTTTGTCCTTAGAAACACAATTAACTAGTAAAATAAACTTGATTTTTCTTTCAGGAGTTGTTATACAGGGTGAAACACACACAGAAAACCAACAAATTATCGTATGAATTTGCGGTTTGCACCATAATTCACAGGTTCGCGAGTTTTTATGACATCGAAGGAAAAAAAAATGAAAAAGAGGAAAAGAAGAAGAAAAAAGGCATTTCGCAGCCAGGAACTTTTAAATCGTTTTTGTTGACATGGGAAAACGCAAAAAGAAATGAAAATTACTAAACGAAGAATTACAAGCATAGCGTATACTGACACATTGGCTGCGAAATGCCTTTTTTCTTCTTCTTCTTTTCCCCTTTTTCATTTTTTTCCCCTTCGATGTCATAAAAACTCTTGAACCTGTGAAATATTATGGTGCAAACCGCAAATTCATACGACAATTTGTTGGTTTTCTATGAATTTTTTAAATGTGTCAAGGACTTTTCGGACACCCTGTATAATGAGAGACAGTTTAGACCTTATACTGATGTTATAATTTTGCAGTAGTTTTATGACAGTTATTGACCTCGCACTCCTTGAAGTTCTATCATTGCACGCCGTACGAAAAGAAACAAACATTTTCTACATCTTATTCTACATTATTGGAAATTTTAATGTGATTCAATTGTTTCCTCTCTAAATATCACCAACAGTGGCCAAATTGAAACCAAATTTGAAAAAAAAAATCGCCAAATTTATCGCCAAGTTGGCGACAAAGCTTGGCGACCAAAAGACTGGCGATATATCGCAAAGTGTCTGCCAAATTATAACACCACCTGAGTTTACATCGAAATTAACAATTATTTCCCCCCAAAAGGGGCCCCTAAGGGGCAAAAGACCCCCTTAGGAACATTTGAATGCAACCAAAAGAGAGGGTGCACAACTAGATCCCTCTAGGAGTCTACGTACCAAATTTCAACTTTCTAGGACATACCGTTTTTGAGTGATGCGAGATTCATACACACATACGCACATACATACTTACATACGGACCTTACGAGAAAATTCGTTGTAATTAATTCGGGTGTCGTCAAAATGGATATTTCGGGTTTCTGTTTGTTTCTAGGCATATATCCACGTGTGGTCAGGTCGAAAAAAAAAACTCAACATTCATTCGGGGGTGAGAAAAATGGAAATTAAGTCCGATTTTTGAGTGAATTTCTTTTTGCGAATACAATACTTCCTTTTTCGTAAAAAGAAGTAAAAATTGGTTAAGTCCAAACAAACTCATGTATGCTACCTAACTAATCGAACACAAAAATCAACTTGTATGTGTATTAAAAGCTTTATGTGTACTCTTTTTTTTGTCAATAAAAACACAGCAATAAATTTATTATCTTTAAATTTTTCTTCCATATATCGCGACCCCCTCTGGACGCATCCCGCGACCTACCATTTGAGAACCCCTGCCATAACAAAATCATATCTTTCTCCCTATTTCTTTTCTTTCTGTGTAATTTCCCTTCTTGAGTTGACGTCTTCCTGGCTTATAAATGAAAGTGACTTGGATTTCACACTATGAAGCATCATTTCAATTACTGTATAAGCACTTATTTTTGTGAGGCTTTAATTCTCGTGATTTTCAGGAGTTTATAGTAGTTGCGAAAATTTCGCGAAATGTCTCTACTTTATTTTTAATGAACTTTGAGTTCTTCATATGAAATTCCCAAAATTTTCAACTCACAAAATCCCTGATATCTTGATTTTCTCGAAAATTAAGACTCATGAGAGTATGTGCTGTTACAATGTTTTTTCTTCCTACTGGAGCTGAAACCTTGACTTGACTTCTCTTTGAACTTCGGTATCCCCCTCTTTCTTGACAATTAAATTAAGTCGCTCCTTTTTTACATTAATAATTCATTTTTATTGACTAAATTTTATCATTAGTCATTTTAAATCTAAAGATAATCATTACTTATTTAAAATACTCGGACTAAATCTGTTTTCTTTCCTTTTGTCATCGAACGCAGAACTTTTCTCGCCGGAAAATCGGAGATTTCGAAAATAATTTTGCACAGATATAAATCATTTCCCTCTTCATTTCCCCCTCATTAGGACTAAATTTGATTGTGACCAAAAATAAACAGAGCTTGAATTTCATTCTCGTTCATTTTTATCTTGTTCTATTCTTCTCTCTCTCTCTCTTTCTTTCTCTTTCTTTAATTCACTTTTATTAACGATCCCAATTTTTTAGAAGAGGAAAAACTCGTGTTTCTATTTTGGCAGCAAAAGAAACAAAAGTAAGTGCCTATCTAGGGCGCAGACTGTGCCATCGCCATTGAAAATTTTTAGGGGGAGGGAGTTTTGAGGGATATTTTCTTTTTTTTTGAGTTGGAGGCTCCTGCTCTTGGAGGGTTCGCAATATTTAAGGGGTGTTCCAATGCTCATAGGGGGGGGAGTAGGGGTTTTGCGGTTGGGCAACCTCTGCATACAAAAATTTTTTATGCATGTAAACGGTAAAGATTTCACGTTTATCTCTTTAAAAAAAAAAGTGTTCTGATGTGAGCAAAGGAATATATCTCTGATTTTGTTACTTTCAACCAAAAGAAAATTGAGTAAATTCAAAACGTTTTTCTTAAACATTTTTTTTTTTTTCATATCTTCTGAACTTTGTTTTTTGAATTTCTTGTTCTGCCATCTAGTGAGAGAAATTAACAGTAAAACATTTTTTTCCGAAAAAATTCTTTTGAAGAAGTTCCGGATGAATAACCAAAAATTAATAAAATCGAACCTTATTTGAGGGTAGGGTACAAGGGGATGGTCATGACCCCCCTCCCCTTTCAAAAACCATCGGGTATTTTATGCATCCACATTGTTCAAGTAGTGTATGAATAAAATGTAAAGGATTAAAGTAATCTTTTCAATTCATTAATTATTTTTAAAAGTATATATTTGAAAAACTACTTCCATCCATTGCTTCTGAAATTAATTAGTAACGTTTATGCCTTTTCAGGCGTCTCAGTCCGTTCCGATTTAGTTCTTTTTTGATACCTAAGCAGTTTGAAAAATGTTTTTCGTATCCGAAACCCTATAGACTTCAGGATGAAAAAATGGTAGTCTGTGTTTGCTGCCGCCTTGTTTATAAGCAAAAGTTTCTTCAAAAAATTAAAACCAAAATGCTTTAGGTAACAAAGCAATGCTGATTTTTTTTGCACTGAATAGCAAAAATACTTTTGCGTTTTCATTTTACTTCGCTTTCAATAACATTTCCAAAGAAAGTTATGCTATTCAGAAACCAAATTTAAAAGCAAAACTATTTTTTTTTTGTAATAATTTAATTATGTTTAATAACTACTCATATTTTTAAAAATATAAAACCTTGTTTCTTAATATGGTTTGGGAACTAGAGCAGAAATTAAATATGCAAAGAATTGTTGCAGTTTCAAATTACTTATAAAATAATTTTTCTAATATGTGGTTCCAACATTCCTGCTTAATTATAGACAGTACGAGGAATTCTCTTTTCTTGTAGTAGAAATGCTTTTCTGCTTTAAAGACTTTGTAAATTGCATTATTTATTTAAAATAAATAAACATATTTGAAGATTCTATTATGATCTTGATCCAGAAAAAAAAAAGGCGATTGTTTTCGTGATAATATCCTACAGCGGTTCCCAACCGGTGGTTCGCGAGAAGTTTCCTGGGGTTTTCGCGGAAAAAAAAATATTGTAATGGCGGAGTTTTTATTCATTTTACTCATTTTTTATTGATTTGTCTCTCGTACGTTCGATACTCTTAACATGAAAATATTTGCATACTTCCTGACATATTTTACATTTAAATACAGTCAGATCCCGACTTACGCGAGGGATTCGTTCCAAGACTCCTCGGGTAAGTCGAAATTTCGCGTTGTGGAAAAGTGTTGTGTATATGATATTTTTTATTAACATACCCAATCATTTCGGACATTTTTAAACACCTTTTAAACTGTTTTAGATTATTTTTGAACTGTATCACCGTTTCTTATATACAGAGCTGAATTTTTACCGTATTTTTAAAAAAGCTGAATTATTTAACATAAAATACTGTTACGATGCACAAAGTCAATGTTCAATGGGAGAGAGCGAGACATAAAAATATAACAGTACGGTACGTACAGTATGTAGTCAATAATAAAGCACTGCACTGTAAGAGTACTATGCAGTTGATACAATAAGTTGCATTTATAACTTAAAAATTGAAGATTATGGTTTATGCTGCGCAATCTGATTGTTGTTCTGATATATTTTTAAATACAGTAGCTTCGCATTTACTTTTATAACATTTACATCCATGGTAACATCCCTCTTTCAGGGTGTCTATAATCTATAATACAAGATCGGGTTCCCAATTTCATATTATTTGCATTTTGCTTGTTTGCATTTTGCTTAAAACGCTACTCTGCGAGCTTAATATAAAAACTAAGGTCTTTACTTGTCGTACTACCTTCGACCCATTTTCTAGTTGTTCAAGCGTATCAAGAATCCTTACCTTTTCTTAAATTGTCGTAAACTTTTACTTTTTCTCTCCAACTTCATACTTTAGATGAAACACTGTTCCTAGAGGCCACAATTTTTCATTACTTTTCATATTTAGAATAAATGAAAAATGATGAGTGCTGATATCTGATATATACGTACACACTTATAAAGCTATATGTTTATAGTACGGTGTGTGAGAACTTGAGCAGTCAGTGATGCTGAAAGGATGAAAGTACAGTCACGAAGTCAGTGTTTAGTAGTCAATAACAAAGCCGAAACTTAGCATTACGATTAATTTCCAAATATTTTCGTGTTGAGAGCAAGAAACTCGCTTTAGCTCCAAAATTTGTTGCTCCTGAAAAACTCGCGTTATAACCATTTTGCGTACGTCGGATCGCGAAGTAGCGGGAGTCGACTGTAGTTTACTTATTGCAAAGTGCCGGTTTTAGCGCTTCTATTGGCAATAAGAGCCCTGAAGCGATGTTGAAAAAGCTCTACTTATGAATTATGTCCTCAGTCAGATAAAAGAATTTGAAAGCTATCGTTTCCTCAGAAGCTTTTGATCGGAAAGATTGATTAAAGTTGATGAAAACATTACATGGAGCATATACGAGCGTCTAAAATATTTTGATGTTTAGTTTCTTTACCATTTGAGTCCGACGAAGAGCTATCACTCTTCTCTAGTGTTGAGTCAAAAATGCATAGAAGTGAGATCACGCTGTTGTTTGTTGCTATGATTTTCACACTACATTGACTACAATTATTTACTTCGAGCTTTGTTGTCGAAAAAGGGAAAGAATGGTTAGCAATCCAAGAATACCACAGGAAGTATGAAAAAATTAATTACTATAGAAAGTTTTGGTGGGTGAAAGTTTGGCAGTGTGAGGTTAAAAAAAACCACAGTTTAAAAAAAATCAACAGAACCATGCAACTGAATTTGCGCTATACGTAAATAAGAAATCAATGAAATTTGTGTAGAAAATGTTTCTTGTAGTAAGTGAGCTTAAAAATATGTCTTGTTAAAAATTACATAGGGTAACAACCCCAGTAATTGGCACTTTAAGAGTTTGTCCTAAAACTTTCCTCTGCTTTCGTTTCTTGGAAAAGAAATATTTACTTGTAAATATTTTTGTATCAAACAATGCACATCTGTGCATCTATTTAGTTCACTAAAAACAAAAATATTTAAAATCGATATTTTTTAAAAAATATATGTATAAAAAGTTACCAAAATCACGAGTAATTGGCACCTGATACCCCAGTGTATGACATCTTGTGATCCAGTGATTGGCACATGTTAATATAACTGAAAATCACTTCATTTTTCACTTTTTTATTACATATAAATTTCATCATCATAAGAAACATAATTAATGTTAATTTAAAATCGGTAATTTTGCATCAATTAATGCTAAATCACAGATCTTGACATTATAAATGTATTTTAGAGAAATAAAAATTTGGAATGTTACATGGAAAAATATATCAAGAATATTGCTTTTTCATCAGTCGGCATGCAGTTTTGATTATACGAATTATAGATATTTTCACATGAAAAGGAACATTAACCGGATGATTCAAAGGGACCATAAAGAATGGAACAGTTCTCTACAGTCGCAATATCCGACTGTGATGGCCAAACATATTTATTTTTTATTGCTTCTTTTAAAAATTTAATAGTAGATTCCGGAGGATCCAAATCAATAGTAGAACCCACATAATATTGTTGTTGCAAAGGTATCAGAGAACCAAACTAGTGACACATTGCACAACACATTACGGTCTATAAGCACATGTACCAATTACTGGGGACTAGCAAAACTGAAGCACCAATAAATGGCATCCATCATTTTTTCAAAAATCCAAAGAGAGACGAAAATTTACTTCTACTCACTCAAAGTACCACCTTGCAACTAAACAAAACTTTTGACAACCAAAATTTAAAATATATTTTAATTCAGATTTTAATGGATTGATGTGCATGCTTCTCTTAAGCCAGAGAAGAAGCTTTTGCAACAAAAATGGCTGATTTGACACAAGCCACAATTGTTTCTCTTTCCTATGCACTGCTAGCACTCAGTAACATGAATTGAAGGTATAATCTTTAGAGTAAATGTACATTCAGTAGGTATATAGCCTTCTACTTTTAAAAAATTGAATATGAATCTTATTTTAAGACATTTTTGTTGGAAGTGCCAATCACTGGTGACCTGCCAATTACTGGGGGTGTTACCTTATTGTGCAAAAATCGGAGTAAATGCGTATATTGAAAACAGACGCTTCTATTTTTTTTTCAATATACGCGTTTTACTCTGCACTTATAGCATAATATCCAAGAAAATTCTTCAGCAATCAAATGATTAATGTACGCAGTATATCTTTATTAAACAGCTAGGCTCGTAGTCCTTTTCAAGGATACTTAAGCCTAGAGATCTTTTTCATTTTACTGTAAGAAAAAAAGTTCATTTAGTTAATCTGCGAGTTCCCTGAAAGGTATTTTAAAGATCATTCTTTAATTAACTTCTGATTCAGTGATTAGAGATAAATGCAGCCTAATGTCAGCGAAATTTCAGCGAAACTTGGAGCCTCTTTGTTCCGCAAATACATCATTTCAAAATTTTTTCAAAGTTGATTGAAACTCAACACAGAATAATCACTGTGTTTATTTTATTTATTTATTTATTTATTTATTTATTTGTTTATTTATTTGTGAATTCGTTCTGTATTAGTTTTTTAGCGATCATTTTAGTTCGTACCAATATTTGTAATTCTACATTTTGCAATTGTGTTGTCTCTCTTGTTATAAACTACGGAGCATCATCAAACTAAAAAATTCTCCCAAATTTTATTGTCTTTGCGTGAGAGTGCGCGCGGTTTTTTTTTTTGCTTGTTACTTATTACCTAGTACGCAAGGGGTTCGCCGACTTCTTTCGAAGTTTCGTAGGGGTTCGCAAGGGAAAAAGTTGGGAACCGCTGTCCTAGATAACGGTGATAGAATATACTGCATTGAAGATAGAATGCGTTGCAAAGGGATTGAATCAACAAAAATTCTAGACTAAAACATTTATGATCAGAGATTTTGACAATTTTGTCGGTACTAGGATTGTATGTTGTAGAGCCCCAACATATTCACTCTTAAATGGTGAGTTTTCTTCAACGTAAGGGGTGACATGGAGTTTTTATACCTGAACATTATTTCCTATGAACTCCACAAAATTTAGCAAATTAAAGTAGGAACATTTTCAATGGTATTGCATTATTCATTTATCTAAAAAAAATTGAACCCGTATGACAGTGACAGACATTCATACCGATCCATGTATGTTAACATTACAAAACGTTCTAAAGCCTTAGTCTAATAATTGGATCTACAACATTCCACCGCACCAGTTTAAGGTAAAGGAGTCGTTCACAAATAATGTCCCCCTTTCAGGGGAGGGGGGTTTGAGAAATTGTGACAGTTTGCGACACAAGGGAGGAAGTGGGTAGCAAGAAGTGCGACATAAAGCATCTTAAATGAAATATAAACTTTTTAATAGTAATTATGCCTTTAAAATATAGTGTTACGAGTGGAGGGAAATGGGTATGGTGAAATGTGTCACTTTGTGACAAGAGGCACGCGTCAAATAGGTTGAAAATAAGAGTGATATCATTTGTGGCCCTTAAGAGGCCACTGATTAATTACGTAAAGATGATTTTGGCAACATTTACACCCCCCTACTCCCCAAAGAAAGAGTAAGTAAGATTTTTCAACCCGCACCCTCCCCCACCCCTTTTTTACATAAGATTCCATTTCGTTTTTTTAAATAATAATTTAACGAATCTTACATCACTGGATCGTTATTAAATTCACAATTATGAAATGTTTTTAAAAACATTTTCGAATAAAGAAATATTTTTGCTAAAAGGAATCTAGACTGAATGTTTTTTCGACAAATATTTTTTGTATATGAAGCAATACTAATTGAAATTAAGCCATGTTATACACAGTGCGATTCTTTTGTTGCATTTTACTCTATTCATTCTTTGAAAAACTAGTAAAAAATAGCTTATCTTAATACGTTTTTAACCTTCCAGAAGCAAATGAAATATGATCCCATCCAAACCACTTGACCGCGCGATATCTAATATAAAATATTGACTTGGAAAATATTACGCAAGAATAGGTCTGACCTCTCCCCCCCCCCCCCCCCCCAAGTAAGGGTATGTAGAGATTTTAATAACCCCCCTCCTCTCCCTCGGGACCTTTAAGTAATTAATGAATGGCCCCTAAGTACCGAGTAAGTCACATAGCACAACTTATACTCAACGTTCCTCAAATGTCGTCTGCTTGGATTTTTTTCATCGCATGTAACTATTATACTGAAAGCTACTGAACCACTTTGTTCGCAATAAAGAATAACGACCACAGCAGATAGTTTCCCTTTCGTTTAATGACAAAAAATGGTAAAGCTGTGATAGAATTTTTTGAAAAAGTTCCAAATTACTTCGCTCGTTATGGAACAAAATGTCATGAGTAGAATCATTAGGGTGGTAATTCGTATCTTCACAAACGGAAATTAAACAAAAGAATTTCAGGAATTTAAGTTTAGAAAAATTCTTTAGATTTCTACATGTACCTGTACAAGGGTCTGACGTCAGGTTACATTTTGTTGCTGATATTTTTATGCTCTAGATTTCACTCATTTTGCAATGGAAAGACTGCTGTGAGGATTATTTTATGCCTCTGAAAATATCGGATTAAAAATAATGCATTGTGATATGCAGTAAGTTACCGCCCTAAGCCAAGGCTAAGGCAGAAATACATAAAATACACTGCTAGCTCAGTTATTCCATCCGAGCTGCAGTTTCGTGCTTTTTAGCACTCATCAGCACGGAATAGGAAGCAACTGAGCTGGAGGCGAAAAACTTCTTAAGGAAGCCAAGAGAGCCAAACAAACTGGTAGCTAATGTAGAATTAAGTACACCATTGTGTGTTTTGCCAAACTATAGTCGAAACTCAACCAAAGAAGTTGTTTCCTCTAAAAATCATTAATCGTTTTGTTTTGATGAAGGGCAAAAAGATTTTTTCTTTTTTTTAATTTTAGTAGTCATATTTCACAAATCATTCATAACTTATATTGCACTTGTTTTTAAAAGTGTTATTGGGGTGGTTTCCTTCAGACAAAAGTACTACTTTTAGTCACTGAAATTGGTAGAATGAGTAAAAAGAATAACATGAACCCAGAAAATACTTTCATTTTCCCAACAGTTATTTTTTAATAAATTTTGTAAAATGTGCGATTTTGAAAACAAGGCGTGGTCTTTATGACGTCACAAATGATGCAATTTGGCGCATCTTTCTACCACGTTTCCACGTTATGATAATCAAGGAGCGAATTAAATATTGCGCTCTACACTTGCTATCAACCATATCGTGGCGATATTTCGATAATTGGGAATCTGGCGCAATCGCCTCATTTTTGGCGTACTGGAGCCAAAATTGACGCCAATGAAGAAAGATCGCCACAATCCCAATTATCGAAATCTTCCCCATATCGTTGCCAATACACGTGAATAAAGATGCGAACTGAATATTTTGCACTGAGAATGGCAACACTGAATGGCATTTCATCATTTGTGATGTCACACGACAGAAGCGTAAACAATGAAAGCGCACCGGTTTAAGTAATTTTTTAAAAAATATTAAACTTAAACAAATTATTTTTAAAAAAATGGTCAGATCCTATGTTTTTAAGCATGCTCTTTCAGAAAAAAATACTTTTAAAATTTTGGAAACGACCCCATTGTGTCTCCTTTTATTTCGGAGCATTGAATTTACACGCACGTGTCAAAAATTCATTAAGATGCTTTAAAGAAACAAATACAGTAAACTCCCGATTATCCGCGGATTAGGGTGGCACGGTAACCGCGGATAAGTGAAACCGCGGATAATCCGAATTACAGGAAAAAAGATACTGGTGTGTACAATAGCTAAAAAAAGGAATAAACTCACACATACAGAAAAGTTATAGCTAAAATCAATAACATTAATTGTAAAAAATACACGAAAAGCTAAAAACAAACAATAACATAATCATAAGTCACCACCATTGAAGAAAAAAAACTGTTAAAAGACCCGCGGATAATCCGTGCCGCTGATAATCCGACCGCCGATAATCGGGAGTTTACTGTATTTAACTGTAGATAATTTATTCAATGTAAAAAAAAAGGGTAAATACGATGTATTTGAGTTGCGACATGTTACTTATCTTATATCTTTAAACGACTAATTCTTGTGGGTATGTATATATATTTATATTTCTTATCTCGAAAACGGCTCTAACGATTTGGATGAAATTTCGGATTTAATTGTAGTTTTTCATTCCAAGTTCTTCAACATCAGTGTTTTTTCTGTAAAAACGCGATTTTTTTTACAAAAACAGTTTTTTAATATAAAGTCTAATTAAGTTAAGCCTTGAAAAAAAACTGAATTGACACATCAGGCACACTATTTGCAACCATAACAATGAAAATGTGTCTCTTCTCGCTTTAAAATTTTAAACTTGCTTAGGGTTGCCAGGCTTGGCTGATATTAGCCACTTTGGCTAATTTCAATCATACACTGGCTAAAAACAAATTCAAAGGCATTATTTAAGTCGATGTAAGGCTTTTTTTTTTCAACAAAACTATTGCTTGACCGTTTAATTTTATTTACTTATTTTCTTTTTTGCACTTCAAATAGTTTTATACGTTTTTTTTTTTTAATCATGCATCTAAATTTTGTTTCGGAAAAACATGTCTTGAGACTTTATATTTTGTTGTTATAATTTGTTGGAGTAGTTTGTGGATCATCGGTTTTTATGGATTGCATGCTGTATGTAGTATTTTTTGGCGTAAAGTGACCAACTACTCTAAAAGTATTTATTCCAAATGAAAATCTCGATTGGGATAAAGTTGTGAATCGCAACTCTTTTGATAAATGACAGGAAAATTGTATAGTGGAAACAAAAATGTAACAGATAGTTTAAAGCAAAATGTTGATTTAATTGCATTCAGAATCTTCTTTGTTTGGTACTTCAATGTTATAAGAAGGTCGCGGCGCATTTTCAATCCAAATTTTCATATTTATTGTCGCCATGTTTGGTCTTAGAAACTACTTTTTTGTCAATACCGTGCGTTAAATCTTCATACGCAACCAACTCAGAGATTTCCTTGGTGAATGTCTGTGGGAGTAAGGAAGCCTATATTTAGTAGTAGGCTTCTTATAGCTGAAATGATTATAATGCTGATGAAGTGTTTACATGTATATCTCTCGTTTCTCGGAAGCATATCCAACTACTGGCGAAAACCTTAATATTTCGTTAACGCGATGCTTTTCAAGTATATTTGAAACAGTATCGAACCTTAGAAAAAAAAAAAAAAAACAAGCTGACAAAAAAATAATTCTTTTAAAGCCCTGCGAGACTCGGTCGTCCAGGTACTTCGAGTTTATAACGGAATGGCAGAAAGATGAAGAGCGCATCATTTACAGAGATTTTTTCCTGCACTACACCAATGCAGCACAGAAGATAATATTAGCAGTTTCAAGAAAATAGCTCTACTTATTTATTGAACACTGCATTGATAACTCAGTAAGCTATTTTTGCAAATCATGAAGTTGGCAGATATTCATTGAAGAATACAGTCTTAACGAAACGATTTTTTGCAAAACAAATTTGAAACACAAGGTCGAAGAAACGCCTTTTCTTTTATTATATACTTGATGTGTTTGCTACGGAAATTCTAAAATCTGCTTTTGCTGATATCGCAGCAACTAGACGACCACTTAGAGACTTTGAGATTTCACTAAATGATTTGTTTAATCTTAAGATACAACTTAACGCTAAAAAATAAAATTCTAAAATTAAAATAAATATTTCGATCAATATGAAAAACAGTAAATTTCATGTAATTTCCCCATTAAATGTTTAAATATAAAACCCATTGTTACAAAAATTCATTGTCTTGTAACAGTAATATTAATAGTAATCATAATGAAAACTATATACTAGTATGAGAAACCTTTAATGTTTAAATGGTTCTAATTAAATTAGAATACAAATAAATTCTAAAGAGGAACAAGCATTATTTTTTAGCGCTAATTACTTAAAGTTTGAGGCACGTAATAAGTTTTTTTTCTTTTTAGTATGAAGCATTTATATGAAAAAATAAGGTGAAGTTTCGTGATAGTAACATCATATTATTTCTGAAACATTTAGGGGAGAGTGACTCAAAGCGGATAGGCCTTCGTATGCCCCCCTCCCCATGTTGTGTAAGCGGCGATGCATACGCATGTCGTGTTTAACATGAACACCACAGAGTTTTAATCAGTCCCAACGAAGCAGCAGTGAAGCGGCAAGGCGCAACCTGGCTTAAAATTTAAAAAAAAAAAAAAGAGATACATTTCTAAAAAAAAAATTAATTTTTGTAACTTGTGATTAGTCGAAAACCAGCTTATTTTTTTGATTGTCAATAATATTACGTCATTCTGACACCATCCATCTACCAATTACGATAGTCTTTTCGTTTGTTTCTTTTTTAAGTTTAAGGTTATAATTATTGAAATAAAAAACGTGCCTTCGGCCAAGCGGGTCGAGCAAAGCATATATAAGATTTAATCATATATTTATTTATAATTTCTTGACTCGTCTGCTGACTTAGATTTTCTATTTCAATAGCATAAGTACAACTTTAAAAAGTTATTTTTTAGCATGGCAATTAATTCGTCTATTAGTTTAATCAGTTATTTCTTTATGTTTTATAAACAAATGTGCTGACTTTAAATTTGGCAAGTGCAACTGTTTTATATATTTTTTATAATGGCAGGTATCTAGTAAACTATTTTAATCATTTATAACTTCATTGTAAGCTTACCCACTTTGGGCGCCCTGGTAGGGTAAAGCGGGGTTTTTCAAATGTTTTTAAAGTTTGATAATAAATTAATATTAGGTTTGAAATAATACAAAAATCCCTTTTGATTTTGAAGTTCAATAGCCCTGCCCGGAAATAAAACCGAAGTTGTTACGCTAAAAATAAAAAAAAAACTGCAATTTTCGAGCATTCTTCGAAAACCTACCCGCTTTCTGCCACCCTCCCCTACACAAAAAAAGAATAAAATAGCATATTTTAAAAAAAAAATACTAAACACATATAATGCACTCAAAAGGACAAAATAACTTTTCTGGGCCAGAAAGGGCAATTGAGGTAGTGAGAAGCAAAGGGATGCAAGTGGCAAAATTAAAAATTTGGAGATAACCAGTACAAATGGTAGGTGAACCCCTTCTCTGTCTTGGGGCAAAGAGACAGTATTAGTAGCCCTAGTTAGAGCTGCTGTAACAGCATGATTTAGAAGGAAAAAAAAATAATGAAAGTTTACCTAGGACGTATTCTTTATATGCGTTTTACTCACAACTTGAAAATGGCCACTTGCATCCCTTTGCTTCTCACTGCCTCAAGTATTCCTGTAGTTTTCAGTTGTTCCAAGAAAATGACACTACAAACGGGGAAAAGTGCAGCTCAAGTCATATAGAGAATTTCTTATTACCTAGCTTTCAATCGTAAATTTGAGTGTTGACATATGCATATTTTTCTTACAGGTAAAGTTTGATTTGAAATGACTCGAACAGTACTTTTCTTCGTTTGTGGAGTCATTTTCTTGGATAGGAATACTTAAATTGAACTTACTGACTCAGAAAAGTTATTTTGTCCTTTTGTCTGCATTTTGAAAGTGCTTAGTATTTAAATAAAAAAAAAAAAAAAAAAAAAACTGTTATGCTGACAGTCTTAAATTCACATTTCTTAATTAGAGTATTAGAAACATATGTCTACAATTGAAAGTACAAAACCATTGCATTGTTTTGCCTCTCTTGGTGTTTGGTTGCAGCTGGGTCAGTTTCTTATCATTCTAGCGATTGAAAGTCTAATTTTTCTTCGGTCTTCTAAGTATTACCTTGTCAACTCACCGTGGGGAAAACATGTATCACTGTGACTCACTGTTTCCAGAATTGCAAATAAATATTCATTAAAGGCTCAATGCTGAGCAAAATTTGATTTTTGTATGAAACTTCATTTTTCCCGAAAAAGATCCTTATTATTATTATTAAGCCCAACGAAAGTTAAACAAATTGAAAATAGTTGTTAACAATGTGCTAGTTGAAACTAAATAGCAATAATGATAATTCTTATTATTCTTATTATCACCACTCAAAACTTAACGTGCACAGTTACACAAATGTTTTAGATAAGAATAAATGTAAAAAAAAGTGATATTGTGAACAGCAAGAAAGAAAATCGGATTTGGAATGCTTAAAAGAAGATAAAAATGAATGCATGGCAGGACTCGAATATTTTACAACACCGCCTATGAATATAAAGAAAAGAAAAAAAAAGTAATTTGAATTTTGACATCTTGAATTCAAATTATGTTTTTCGCAATCACGAGTGTGTGTGTGTACACGTAGGCTGTATGTAGGGTATCTGTATGTGTGTGTAGGCATATGTGTTTTGTGTCTGTGTGCAGATATGAGTGTGTGGGTAGTTGTGTGTAGGCATGTGTGTTTGTGTCTGTGTGCAGGCATGAGTGTGTGGGTAGTTGTGTGAGTGTGTGTGTGGTGGTATGTGTGTATGTGTTTGTGTTTGTATGTGTAGGTGTCTGTATGTATGTTTGTGTGTGCATGTGTAGGTGTCTGTATGTATGTTTGTGTGTATGTGTTTGTGTGTGTGTAGGTGCGTGTATGTATGCGTATAAGTGTAGGTTATTGACGCAACCTGGAGATGGTTTTCGCTAGAGGAGCTTCATCGGGAGGGGCCGGTCGGCGGTGGTGCTGCAGAGGGAGGCGGGGGAAAAGTAAAATCATAGGAATTCAAAACAGTCAAGTAAGAACAATAAGCAATCGTGACTGCTCAAAAAAAAAAAAAAGATTGCCATGCCTGAAAATTTCTACGTTTGAAACATTATTTATAGAACTGAACAAAAGACTGAAAATCTAGGTCTTAAGTCTTGGCTTAATTTGGATACCCTAACAGGGGTTACTGATTGTATTTAATGCACTCATTTGCATAGTTTATGCCTTTTAGGAGCAATAACTGTAAATTGTTCATTTTTCATTTTGTTGCATTTTTGTTATTTATTGTACGTTAGCGTCTAATTCCGACAGTTCCCTTTGTTAGCATGGAATACAAAACGCGTTTCTTTTCATATCTCGAAAATTTATTTTTGCAGATACTGCCGCTTACTTGTCCACGGGAGTATTCATGTTTGAAGCTGCTTAAAGAAGAAAATCAAGGTTTAGAAAAAGCAATGTATTGTATTACACACTGAAGCTTTGAACGCAAAGTTTTCGGAGCTAATTTTCATTACCATGCTTTAGTAAATCGATGAGATATGCATGATAACGGAGCAAATTTAGTTAAAATTTTCTGTTCTCCATGTGATTATTTTTCCCCCCTTTCTTTCTATTTCTGTAACTCTAGAAATAATTAACTAACTCACATTTGTCTTGAAAGCTTCTTTCAAACATCCTCATTTCCACCGTTAATGCTTACTGAATGAATAAATTGAGTCGCAGACGACTGGCGACAGTTGCCAAAGTGAGAAAACGTAATTAGAATGCGACAGCGCGCTTGACTATTCAACCGTGCTGTGGCTAAAAATACTCTCCGAAATCAATTGCTTCGTTTAGGGGGGGGGGGATTTCCCCTAATAATGTAGCAACTGCATTTTACCCCTCCCCCCTAAAATTAATTAAGCGTAAAATAAATTGTTAACGGAAGTTTAGGTTAATGAGGAGTTATTGGAGTGTGGTAGAAAAGGCTATAGAAGAAGTAAAAAAATGGCGGGTGGTTATTTAATTTCAAGTAGTTCTCTGATTTGGGTTTTTGAGAGCTCTTTGTTTCTCGCAACGCTGAAAAAGTCCACTTAAAAAAAATATATGAGTCAAAAAGTGTTTTGGATGAAACATAAAATAAATTGAAGAACTATTCAAAAGAGGAATAATTAGAGATTTTGTGGTGGTCATAAAATAGCACAAAAGGAAAGTTTTATATGTTGAACAAAACTTTTAAAGCTTCACATCAAGAGTTAATCACATTTTTGTTTGAAAGCCCTTGCCTTGTAGAAGAATAAACATCGAAAGCATTTTTTTTTTTTTTTAGATATATTGGTGATGACAGACACCTGTCTTTATTTTTCAAATGGCAGGAGAACGCTGTTGTTCTTAAAAAACAAATTCTCAACATTAAATCAAAATATTATATGAGAAAATGCGTTGCTGATGCATTCATGTGCAAAATACACACTACCTTCAGTTACATAACTGTGTCTATGGGAAGAAATATTTTAAGAATCCATTTTGTGTAAATTTATTTTTGTGATCAACTTATTGGTCTAAGGTGTGTTAACATGTAAGCCAATATATTCACTTTTCAATTTTTTACGCATGCATAAATTCTGTTAATGTGCTAATCATCTTATTTTAATATTTTTGATGAATATTATTATGTAATGATTACATTGATAGTACTAACCATTCTTGTGGTACTGTCCACACGCAATATGGATGTAATTAGACAATTTTTTGGAGCTCAAGTAATTTTTTTAATTTGTAACATCGTTAAAAACTCGTATTTGGCACATGATAGTAAAAACGTGTGCAATGATTATGTAATTAAAAAAAAATCGGAGTTGTAAGGTTCTGCGTCAGGTTTTATTTTTTTTTAAATAATGAAAAAAAGTGCAATAACCCCCCCCCCCCCCAAAAAAAAAAAAGAAGAAGAAGAAAAAGACGACAAACCCAGGATTTTCTAGTCTATTTTTTTTTTTTTTTTTTGAATATATCGAAGGAAATTACTATTACCACTTCATCTAAGAAAAAACTTTTGGAAAAAAAAAAACATTCATTCACTAATGGGAGAGGGAGAAGTTTACTAGTCGGTTTTTTACCCTATTCTCATGCATATTTATTATTATTATTATTTTAATTTCATTAACGTTAGTTAAGTTTTACTATTTTTTTAAAAGTTGTAATTTATGATAATCCTTTTGCAAGTGGTTAGTGCACATGTTTTAGGTAATCGACTTTTTGTTTGACCTGTGAAATTAATGCGCTTAAAATCTATGTCTAACCTTCCATGATAAGGCAGTCGCAACATGCATGTAAAAATATATTATTATACAGTATTGTAAAATATTTTGCTGACAACTTTTATGTTCTTTTTTTTAGATTCCATGCTGGAAACGTTTTGCTACTTCGTACGAAAATAAACCCTTTAAATACAGAATTTCAAAATGAAAATGCTGAAAGAAATTGGAAAACTTCTTCCCTGCAACTTCAAGGCTGTTGCAAGATTCTCTGACTACCCATGCTGCCTTCAGTTTCGAAAATTAACCGCCGAGCAGTCTTGATTTTCGTTCAAACTATAACAATACATAAAATGTGTTCTGTTTCTACTCCCGGATAAAAACGGCTAAGTGTCATTTGTGTGAGTACCACGCAAATAGTTTAACAATAAATATTACACTTGCTGCTATTTCCATACTTTTCCGAAAGCTGGATTTATGCATTTTAAATTGAAATATTTTTTTAATTTGGCATTAAATCAGCATTTGGTGATTGTGACATGGCAATTTATGGAGAAGAAAAATTCTTTGAATCCTTGAAAAAAGAACCTGAAGACAGAAATAATGACGTAAGTGAATATTTTAATTTTCTGTTGATTCTTTTATGATACATACTTTATGACGACATATCAGATATTTTATTGATCTCTTCGACAATTGCTCAGTTTTTTTTCTCAACTACTATTGCATGCAAACACTTTTTGAGGGATTTTCTTTCACAATAAACAATTTTCATCGTTTTGTATTGACGTTTAACCACTATATTAATACCACTGATAGTTCTGTTCCTCTAAATCTGTCTGTTCCGCATGTGTTTAAAATTGTTGCTCGAATAGGTCCAGAAGAAAGTCAGAACTACTGTAAGAACTTTTCGTATTTAGAAAATATTTTAGAAATAAGCAACGTTGTGTTTTTTTGGAATTCTAATTTCAAACCTTTTGTTATTTGTAGTATCTTTGGTTCAATAAATAGATTTTCGACGACTGCTTTCAATTCTACTCTAAGGTGTTTAACTCGGTGGCGTACCTAACATGGGTGACACCCAGAGCAGTTATTTGCGGTGTCACCCCTCTACAAACGTAAAAAAGGGGGATTATTATTCTATGTAAACATAAAAACAATTAATTCATACAATTTTCAGAAACAAATACATTTGTGTTATAACAAAATCTGAGGTGGGCTTACAAAAGACAAATAAAAACTATGAACGCTTTTTATATAATTTGACCTCTGCAGGCCGTCGAGAGGTCAAAAAATTAAGGGGCTTGTATGAAATTGATGGCCCTTTAATGAATTCAAACATATCTCAGGCACAAGAAAAGATAATAGGGTTTAGTTTTTTGGTTTTAAAGGAAGTAACTACTAGGTCTGAACATTGACAATTTGAACCTAATTCTGAATATAGTATTCACTCCACGATGTGGGGTAGGAAAGGGAGATGTCGGGATAATTTTCAAATTTGTTGTCTTAAAAATGCATTCTAGCTCTCCCCTCCCAAGCTAGCAATTCCACTTTGGATGTCACCTCCGTATCGCCAACAGGTTAAAACCCCGGGGCGGACCGCCCTCCCCCCCCCATAGCGACGCCAGTGTTTGAACTACATACCTTGTAAAATGCTTGAAGACAATTCAATATTCTCTCTTTTTTTTATTTCCCAAAATTCCAGATAATAATTAATTTAAACGTTTGGTAACTCAGTTGTAAAATTTTTAATTTTTATGAAACTTATTAGAACAGAAATTCAATTTCAGTCGTAATTTGTGGTTTTTCAAGCGCGTAATGAAATGTGATGTAATTTTTATTTTTTGATAATTGTTCCATAAAAATAGAACGCATAGCAAAAGTTTCAATTTTTTGTGAATTTTCCTCAGCATGACTTGAGTACATTTAGAAAAAGGATTTTTCAAGAATTGTTTTTGCTATTGAAGAATAAGTTTATCTTTGGAACTACTTTTCCAACTATAAATAGTTTAAACTAGATCACCACACTTAAAACTCAAAAAAAAAAAAAAAAAAAAAAAACTTGCTTTTATAAAACAGTAAAACTTTACAAATAATGCAATTATCAAAGGTTTTTAGTTTTCTTTTTGATTTAACAGTGATCGAAATGCTCATCCAGTTTCACGCTTGTTTTACTTCTACATTAAAAATATCTAAATGATTTTTCCTTATAAATTTAAATTTTGGTTTCCAATTACAAAAAATTTTTAGACCTAGTTATTGTCTTATACGCCATCGGTTGATCTCGCATATCTTCTATAATTCAAATCAGTTTGTGGATTTTATTTCCATCAGGTAGTAATGAAACAATTGTTGGATAAGCTGGCAGAAGAAGTGCAACAAAATAGTGAAAGTGTTCATAAAATTAGAAAAAAAACTCAAAAATTTAAAATTTTTCAAGTTTAATTTTAACCAAACAGCGCCAAGTATTTAGAGCAGATGAAAAAGAAGAGAAGTGGTCCTTTTGTGCAAAGGGGATTCAAAATGGCGAACTGTTTGACAAAGTATTCATTTTATGATAAATAAAGTAAGTTTCACCGTAAAATGAAAGCAATTATTTGAACACCCCAAAAAAGGACACATTTCTGTTAAGATATCCTATCCTGTCTAAAACCTGAGATCTAGATGGGCGAAACCCAAGCCGTGTAATATACATAACTGAGAAAAAAAAAAGTTAAGTGCAAATAGTTTTAGTTATAATTTTTACATTATAATTTTTTTTAAGAATCAATATTAACTGTTTGTTTATGAAATACTAGCTGTACCCGGCGCGCGTTGCTACGCCAACAAAAAAATACATCATTATACTGATTTTCATGACAATCGGTTGAACGGGGCAGAAGTTGCTACTCTGCAGTGCCACCTGGTGGCGAGTGGCTTCAATGAGCATATTATGCACCTTCTACGTGGAAAAATACATATATATAACAATTTTCATAATAATCGGTCCATGTATCAAGTGAAGCCGTGACTATACTCAAATTTTGTACTCACGCAGTTTGCAAGATCAATCAATCGCTAAAAATATCAAATAGAAAAAGTTTTAAATCTCCCCGTTGCATGAAAAGCCATAAAACAATAAAGAAAGAATTTATTTGTTCAAACTCAAGAAAAATGGCAACAGCTAACTTCTTATCAATGAGATCTTTCACGCAAATTAATTTCTGCCGCCGATAATTTTATTCGTATTTATCCAATGAATTGTGACTTAAATTGGAATAAAAAAGGAACTATCGATCGGATTTTTTTCGAACTGGTCTATAAACATTCCCAGTACCAAAAATAACAAACGGTGAAAGTTTCAGCCAAATCTGCCGGGTAGTTTTTGAGTTCATGGATGACATACAGACAAGCATTCATTTTTATATATATAGATTGACTTATTGCGTTTCCCTACATTAGTAGTATATTCATTGTTACGAAAGGGATCCCTTAGCTAAAGATAAATTTTATTTCTCCTAGTGCATTTAATATAGTTTAAATTAAAAAATTTTATTATCTTTGTCGAACTTAAAATAACATCTGAGTTTTAATTTATACAATAGGTACGTTCTTAGTCATAACTAGAAAAAGAAACATGTTGACATTAGAAATTTAAAAAATAATAATGATGAAGTTGTTATAGTAAACTTTTAATTAAATTCGAGCGCGTGGAAAGGTTTAAAGCCTTATAGTCTCCGGTCAGTACGTAAATTTCTCCATGTGCAACTCTTTTGTTCATAATAGCTTTTGCCAGTGCTCAGTGCTTGTTTTTAGTATTTCAATTATATTTTTTTTACATTAGGTATAGACAAAGGCACAAAGTTTAAAAAGGTAAATGCGTTCTTATCACGCATAAAATTTCAAGGAATCGAAGCAAAATTGTCCTTTTTGTACCTTAATAATTACTAAATTTATACCTCAAATTAACTCATCCACTGCTTATTATTTAATTGTTTACGAAAAAAAGGGACACAAACAAAAAAAATAAGCATACAAACTAATGAGGTTACTGTGATATTTTATTAACAATTCGTAAAAATAACTGAAACAAAAAGTAAATTAACAAAGAAGAACTCATTTCAATGTTAAAAAATATACAGTGAAACCTGTGTAAGTTGACCACTTGCGGTGCAGTACTTTGGTGGTCAACTTAGACAGGTGGTCAACTTATAAAGGGGGTAATGATTTTTTTTTGGAATTCTTGCACCATGACACCTTTTGTTATTCTTGCAATTGACACCTACTCTTTCTGTTTCACTCATTTTCATTGTTTAGCATTACTTTGAAACAATAATTTAAGATGTTATTCAAATAATTTTAGAGATTAGTTTCCCAGAATGACGCATAATGTGTCGTGCAAATTTAAAATTTCAGTAAATTGATCAAAAAAAGCCTTATTGTTTATGAAAAGTTACTCATTTTATATTAATAGTTCCTAAAAATTTATAGCTAATCAAAAATTACAAATTTTTCGCTTAACAACAGAAGAAAAACAAGTTTGGAGAATAAAAGGGTTCTTAGTAGTTTTCCCATGTGGTTAAACTCAAAAGGAGGTTTAGTTATGCTGCTGTTTCATTATTTGTTAAAATGCTGGTCTGGCATCAGAAATATTCTTGGAAAGCTTAAAATAATAATAATAATAAAAATAATTTGCTAAATAAAATTTTAAAAAATAAACCAAGTGGTCAACTTACAAAGGGTTTTTTACAATACTCCAATCCAAACTTGGTGTTCACTAGTGGTCAAGATAGACAGGTGGTCAAGATAGAGAGGTGGTCAAGTTACAGAGGTTTTCCTTCATTATATAAGATAGGACTAATTCCGTTCCTGACAAAAGCGGTCAACATAGACAGGTGATCAACTTACAAAGGTGGTCAACTTTACAGGTTTTACTGTACTTATATGATTAGATACATTTTCGAAATATGGAAGCTTCTGTAATAAGCTTATATATTTCTTTTGTGAGTTGAAAGTGGTAAAACTTCTGAAAATATTCATCGAATTGGAGGGAGCTAGCTGTACTGCATGTGTGCACACGATTTCGAAGTTAATTTTAACATTCGTGCAGTTATAGTATTACAAAATGTGTTAATGAGCAAAAAAAAAACGAGTGAATACAGATAAGTTTGTCATTTCGAAGATTTACACGGGGTGGAGAGATTACTCAGTGTAAAAATTATACCAAAACATATCACAAACGACGCCCACTTACTTGTAAATACATTAATTTCTCAAGGAGGGGCAATTGACCTCCCCCTGCCCAATAAATTACGGGCCTGAATACAGAGCTATCAGAAAGAGTTATAATGCATGAGTCGCTAAAAGGTAAATAGTTAAATTGGAGTTACTTTATATCTAATTTTTATTCTGCACAAAATGAATTTGAACAAATGTACTAAACAATTTATTCCAGGAAATGCTTTAATAACTCACGATTGTCCTTATTACCCACAAAATAAAAAATGGCAGTCTTCCATATAAAGCCCGCTCTCCTACAGTATTCGAAATTTAATATATTTTCCTGGCTGATTAAGCAGTAAACCACCGGACGAACCATTTTTAATTAGCCTATGGATTTTAATTAACGCAACCGTCTGTCGCAATATAATTTGGTTGACTGATTTAGAAAGTCCGCTCTAGGTTCTAAAAATGTTCCCGCAATTAGTTTTGTTCTTTTTCGTTTCCGTTCGCCTGCTACCACTTTTCAGTATAATCCTAATGAAAGGGAGCCAACTCTCTGCCATCCATAGAACATTATGTACATCCAAATGATGTACGCAATGGAATGAATGAATTAGGTAGGGAGTTTCGTTTTGGTGGATCCATTTCTAATATTGTTAATAGCCTAGATATGAAAACTTTTTGTTGGTGAAATATGAAAAGATTTAAGATGCCATTTGGTTTGTTTTTAGATTAATCGGGTACTGACGTCGTTTGATACTTAAGGGAGTCCGGCCACATTTTGGAAAAAATCTTTATTAAACAATGCAGAATTTTGAAATTTTTTGCATTGATTTACCATCTGTTTAATAAGCAAAATCATAACATAGGTATTTTTTTTAATCTTTTTTTATTTAAATTTAATTTGTTTAAAAAAATAGAGTTGCTTTAAATCGCTAAAACTCAAAATTATCTTACTTAATTTTCAATTTTTTTTTTCAAAAAATATGCACAAACATCTAAGCTTTGAGTTTTATTCTGTGATTTAACAAATATTAATTCAGCAAAAAATAGAAATTATTTGAAGAAAAATTTCGAAAAATTCGAAGATACTTTTTTTTAAATCATTTTTTTTTTTTGCAGTAAACGTTTTTTTTTTCTTTTTAAATTCGCCGAATAAAAATTAAATTAAACTGTTTGAAAAACATATACATCAAATTTCATTGCTTTATCTTTATCAGTTCTTGACTTATAAGAGTTTGAATGCAAAAAATCAGGAAAAACTGCATCACGGAGAAAAACGCGTTTAAAGTTTTAAAGTTAAATATAAAGTTTAGTTACATTTATGCAACACATATAATTATATCTTTCGTTCTAATTAAGATGGAAACAAGATTCAAAAGTCCTTTTAAACAGAAAAAAACGGAGAAGTTTTTAAAATGATATTAAAAAAAATAGCAAAATTCGGCTATTTTTGTGTCCCAAACCTTCTTAAAATTAAAATCACCGCGAATATATAATAAAATAACGGAACAAAAGTCGTATTTCGGAATTGGCGTTAAAGTTATATTTTAAAGTTTAGAGGAATAATGTCCATGGGGATTGCCCACTTTTGGCAGGTATTACATTTCGGTCTGAGGGAAAAAAAGTGCAAAACGAAGTACCTTAATGGGCACCTCTGTTTGTTATGGCTTCGAATCATTTGTGGTGTCAGCAGATTTTACTTATCGATATTTATGAAAGTTCATAATTTATATATTACATTGCCTATTGTAATAATTACCATATCTAAACTTAGCATGAAATTACACCGCGGGAAAACTGGCTTAGTTGGCTGGGTTTTTTTTTTTTTTTTTTTAATTTGCAGATATATATGAAAAGCAGAGATATTGTTACTTTTTCAGGGAGTAAAAATATTCCTTGACATTTTTTGGAGGAGGGAAATTCGTTTTGGAAGAGCGGAAGGAAATACGCGTATTAATAATGCGGAATTTCATTTAAAAAAAGAGAAAACTTTTTTTCTTTCTAAGGTGCAATTTAGGACCCGACAGGAAAAGAAAATACATACTATTTTTATTTTTGACACTTAAACGTTTGACGTTTACAAGAGAAACTCAATACAATTTAGAATTTTTGTTTAAAAATAATAGCAACAAAAAACTCGTATGAATTATTTTTAGAAACCCAATTACTTCTTCCATTTATCTCCATGATGCTAAATACGAGTACTTATATATTTCAAACACAAAGTTTTAGAATATGCTTCAATAAATTTTTGAGGCATACTTCGAATCTTGCGAGGTGTTAAATGTCTCTGGTTTTGTTTGAAAATCTTATATATATCTTACATTTAAACTAATATCGAACAAAGAAAGGAATAGATCAAGTTGCTCAAAATCTACAAATGTGTCAGTTCAGAATTCTGAGGAAAAAAATGAAACTAACGAGAAAAATAATTTATTTAAAATTTAGAAAACTCAATCAAGAGGCTTTTTTTATTCATCATTAACTAACTATACTATCATTATTTATTAAAGTATTTATTGCAGCAAAGTTTGTATGTAAGAAAATAATAATGTTATTCATATAAAAGGGGGCGGGGCAGCCCTGTCTGTTTGTCAGGTGTCTATTCATCCATAAGCTTTGGATTGAAAAAAGGGCTCCCTGTAATCCCAAAACGCGTGTGTGCAGTTCTCTGCAAGTTTTTGTGGTTAAACGATGCAATATTTTCTTTTACGTTTCTGCGCAATTTTAATTTCTTAATTCATAGTTTTCCTACCTTTTTTTTTTTTTTTTTGAAAAATATTCTTTTATCCACATCATATTCTTGTTGAAGGTGAAATCATAACAAAAAGTTGGTGACATATCCAAATCTGTTTATGGTTTACTGTGATTGAAAACAGTAATTGTTTCAATTAAAATGGAGATGTTCTTTTTTTTTCGTCCATTCAACTTCGGGAATTTCAGCACAAGTTATTTTCACGCATTTATGTTTGGTGCTGCCATCTAGCAGATTAATATGGAACGAAAACTTATATTGTCTTTAATATTTGATGTAAGGTCGAATTAACACAATTATATTTCATAAAAGTTTTCATTTTATTTTCATTTTGAACATATTTTCACCTTGTCTACTGTTTTTAAAAACAAATTATTGCTTAACGATTACCGTGGGGGTTGGCGGATGTAAACAATGATTTAAACAATGTCAATAAATAGAGCACCCACATATAGCCATACCGATTGAAAAACGTCATCCTTGCACTGAAAATATTTTCAACTTCAATATGCAACATCGACACACAGATCTACAAAAAATAATTTTCAGGCGATTTTATATTTCAAGAAGAATACAACCACTTATCTTCAAAAAACTTTTTTTTCTTTCTTTTTGAATTTAAACTTTGAACACGCAATAAAAATCTCAGACACGAAATACAAATTGTTTTCCGCAGAAAGAAAAGAAGGTGTATTTTGACATGAATGAGAAGCAAATCAGTTTCAAGCGATTTTATGTAAAATTAAATGAAGGAATGAGTTGAATGAAATAAGAAAAAATTGCAAACATTTAAAAATTACTTAATTAAATTAGTACTAACTAAAGCATTGTATACGAAAGACGTTTTGAAAATTTGCCATGAAGTTAGATGAACTATTAGATTTTCCTTTATAACTAGTAAAAATTTAACTTTAAGAAAATTTGCCTTTTGTTGGTATTTTGTCACTTAAAAAGTGCAGTAGCGATTGGAACGAAGGGAAATCAGATGGTGTAATGTAAAGGAGAGTGTAATCCGGCAATCGTCAAATGAAAAAGCATGATTCTGAAACACGATTGTGCAAGACCATACTGCTCCTATACGAACCCTGGAAAAAAGAATGAACTTTTGCAGGGTTGACTCACTGACAGTACTCACCCGACATAGCACCGCCTGATTTCCGTTTATTTTCGTACATTTTGCAGAATTTCACCGAACCATCTTTTTTGAAAAGAGGGTATTAAATAATAAACAGTAAGAGTTTATCAACACACACAATGAAAGTACTGATCATTCGTATTTCCATTACATTTCAGGATCACCAAATCATATATTCATATTTACATGGATTAGAGGCCCTTCGAACTCTCCGAGAGGCATCTCTACGCATGCTCAGCAAAACAGTGCGATACGAGGCGTATGATGCGAATGATATCCTCTATTGGTAAGTGAAATGCTGAACATCATTATTATTATTATTTTAGAACTGACCGTAATTAAAGAACTGACTATATGTACAGGTAGTTATCAAAATAATGGAAACACTTGTGAATAAAAGTGATATTTTTAAATGTGCTTCGTACGTAATGAAGAATAAAACTAGATGTATGCAGGGCCGGATTAAGGATTTCGGGACCCATAGGCATTAGAAGTCATGAGCCCCCCCCCCCCCTCACGTGTATTTTATACATAATCTCATATATTATTTCTCTAGCCTGTATTTCTGTCACCACGCAAAATCTTCCTTATTCCTTTATCAAATTTCATAACTTATTCCTCATTTTAAAACTTCTAGTTATAGGTTCTGACTACAATTTTAAGTATTGCCAGTAATGTTTATTAACAATTAATACAGTAACTAAAAGGGAGCCCCCTTTTTTTTTTCCGAGCAATCACGATTGCTTATTGTTCTCACTTGACTGTTTTGAATTCCTATCATTTTATTTTCTCACCAGCACCCTCTGCCAGCACCACCGCCGCGTCGACCGGCCTCACGATGCTGCTCCTCTTGCGAAAACCGTCTCCAGGTTGCGTTCATATCCTACGCACACACGCATACACACACACGCCTACACACACATACACACAATCATGCCTGCGCACAGACACAAACACACTCTCCTACACATACACACACTCATGCCTCCACACAGACACAAACACATATGCCTACATACACACACACACACACACGAACGTCATCACACACGCGCGCGCGTACACACACAACACTGCATACACAACACGCACACACATGCATACATATAGACACACACACGCACCCACACACATGTGCCTACACAAACACACACGCGCATTCATACACACACACGCTCGTGATTGCGAAAAACATAATTTGATTTCAAAATAACAAAAATTCAATTTTTTCTTTTTTTTGGTCGAAAAAAACTTTTTTTCTTACATGTTTTCAACTTTAAGATTTCTCCGGGGCCCCTCAGAACCTCGGGGCCCCTAGGCAACTGCCTACATTGCCTATTTAGTAATCCGGCCCTGGATGTATGTTTTTTTTATAAATAGCAATGTACGGTGGATTAACTGAAGTTCTGGACATCTTGGATTTTTTTTCAAGCGCGTGAAATATCGGACCTCTCAAATTTTAAAAGAGGCCATATTGTTGTCGCTCGTCTAGCTGAAGCAAGTACAACTGAAACATCTCAACTTTTTGGTGTTTCTAGAGGTAAAGTATCTTAAGTACACGCAGCGCGGTAAGACAAGCTCGGCAAAGCAAAATAGTGGACGGGACGAGAAGTTTAGTAAAAGAAACCGACGGCATTGAAGAGGATTGTAATGTCTAAAAAGCGAACAATATCAGCAAAAATGAAAAAAGAGCTCAATTACCATCTGGATTCACCGTGTGAGTGATTAGAGTCAGGAGGGACCTTTATCAACAGAACATTTATGGCAGAGTAGCGATTCCCAACGCACTTGTCACAGTGTTTCCATTATTTCGATAACTACCTGTACATTAGGGTGGTCCTTATTTGTATGGGAATTTTTTTTTTTTTCGGAATTCAACAAGTGACGCCCCCTAGTTTTGGGACACTATAATAAAAAGTAATCGGTGCAAAATTTGAACTCGATCGGTCAATAATAACACGTGCCCCTAGGACGTTGAACTTTAACACTTTTGATAATTTTCCCACAAATCTTCGAGTTTTTACTTCAGACCCATTACATCGTTTCTCCTAGGTTTACAAAATATTTTTACAGCGAGGTAGCACTAAAATTAATCTTTTTAATTACTTTATATCATCTAAAGATTTTACATTGAATAAGAATGAAATAGCGCTTTAGAAACTTTACCTTAATCGTACGTTTTTCTCAATGTATCTCAATCGTGTGCATTTTCTTCCCAATAGTTTTGGACTGTCTGTAAAATACTAAATGCTTTTGTGACTCATATTTGGTAAATTGATTGTGAAATCCTTCGATAAATTGTGCTCCTCTTTCAGTTGTATCATTCACAACTTTCAGCATTTTAACGATATCTCTTCCCTTTAAACAGCTTCTTTCATTTTGCCATGAATCAGGATCAAATGGGAAAACATCTTTTGGTGTTTGTAACTTATCAAACAGTTTTATTGACTTGTAATTGATTCTATAAAGAGGAAGATCTTTGCTAAGAAAGTATTCCAAATCACCTACTGTTATCTGAAATTTTTTATACAGTCATCAGACACGTCTTCCTATTCAGCAAACATTTTTTTGAAGTAGTCTTTTCCTATCTTCAAAGCTAATTCCTGCATCCAATACGGACAAAGCTACTAGTTCATCCCCTAAATACCATAAGTGATTTATGAATTTTCCAATCACTGCTCCTGCCGCATGTTTGTCATCATTTTGTACGCTGTTAGTTTTTTAGACACTAGACTTTATATTATTTTAAAAGGCCTACATTGGGTCGCTGCGAAAAACCATATCTTCATACAACATTTAACTGTAAAACAGCATTTACGGGCATTCTCTTCATGTAAGGTCAATTTAAATTGTTTCCTAAATATATAAATATTCAAACAATAAATTCCTTTTACCACCCATCTGGCTCACAGATAAGCTCCAGGTTGCCGAAAACATATCCCTGTAGGAGGGAGGACTTCAACAAGAAATATTATTACAAGTTATGAGAATTCTCTGTAATATTTCTTAATTCCGCTTTCTACGAACAATAATATGTCATCAACTTCGTATTTTAGAATTTAAGTGGTATGTGTACTTTTTGAATTTTGAAGCGCTTAAATAATGGAATATCGAGTCTAGAACTAAGAAAGGCAGCAACTTCTTTAAAGGCACTCTGCAGTACGATTTCAAGTGCATGATGATGGCAATCTAAGTGTAATATATCACCGTTCAGGTTTTGCTCTAAAAAAATTACATGATCAATTTATACGGTCGGTATTGTAAGCCGTTGTATCAAACACTACAGCTTGAACAGTTAGCAATAAAGAGCAATCATCTAAGATATCATATACAACTGATAAAATATCTCGGGAATTCTGAGTAGCTATTCAACATTGGAATCTGAAAGCTATCACGAAAAGCATATCGGCGTTTTTTTCCAGTTACATCTGGATGTAGCTTTGTATCCCAGTGAACAGCTAAAAAATCTAAATTTAAATTCATGAAATCTGATTTTACCTCTCAAAGATTTTCTCTTGCTCACTTAAGGGATGTACGATTGATCATAAGGTTATTTGTTATTAAATTTACTGCATCTACATAGGCTATTAATAAATGAACAGCATCTTTGTCCCTAATATGGCATTTGTCTAACATTGATGAAATGCGAGTAGATATCAATAGTTGTCAAGCTTTTTTGCGTTGTGGTAGACCATATATAGAAAAAAGGTTCAACAGGTTAGAATATATACTCATTTCGGTTTCTAAATCTTGTGAATTGCAAGAAGAATTTGATGATAATAAAAGACTATGTACTGAAATAGAAGACAATTTAAAGTATAAATTTTTACATTATTCCGATCTGGATTTGTTTTTAAATTTATAATTTAGATATGAAAAATAGAGTATATTTTTATGGTAGAGTGATCGAGGATTTTTCAAAATTTAAATTATAAGAATGCATAAACATTTAAGTACATAACTAAAGAACAGCGAATTAAAATATAATTGTCATAACTTATATTTATAGCATGGAAACCTAGTGACCCAATATGCCACACCTTTTACATACACAGAAAATTTTCTAAATCAACACCCCCAAAGCCTGGAGGAGGCAATTTGTTGTTGTCAAAAATCATTCATTAATGGCCTGGGCCATTCATTAATGGCCTTTAGAATCCCTTGTGTCCATCTTGGTGGAAAGAAATGTTTCCCTGCCGCTTGGCTTGAAACGAGCGCAGAATAGCGGTATGTCTGTCCCAAGGCCATTGGTGTACATGTACCCTATGTAATATGCAAAATTTTACAGAATGAAAGTGAGAGAATGGTTGATCTGGAAGTAGAAACATCTATTTAGATTCAAAATTACTTTAAGTATGAAACTAAGGAAAATTTTTACCTAAAAATAAGAAAATCCGCAATTTTTTCTTCGAAACTCAAAAAAGGGGGCCCTAGGGGCACGGGTTAATATTCATAGATTGACTTAAAATTTTGCATGGATCATTTATTTGTAAAATGGAACAAATTGAGAGGGCGTCGTGTAAAATATTTACAACTTCAAAAATAAGGACCACCCTACTGTACATAGTAGGTTGAATGTAAAAAGAAACAAGTAGTTCTCTCAGAATTAAACAAGCATACTTGCATGTGTTCTCACATCAGTTTTGTATAATCTTTTTCATTTAGCTTCCAAATCATTTCAAACGTTTTAATAGGAAACTTTTTCACAAGGACAACACTGCTGAACTGAATTACACGAAAAGCTCTCTCATATTTTTCTAAATTGAATGGTACAATTATATGTACAGATAAAAAGTAACAATTTTTGTGTCATGAAATTCAAAGCTCTTAAAGTTAAGCGCCAATATATTGTTACTACAGTCATAGTATTTCCACAGTTGTATAATAAACAAGTGGCACGTCGTTGAAAAAGAAAGAAAGGGGAAAAAAATATGAATTAAATGTAACAACAAAAGGTTCAAATTTCAATAAAGCATTTATACCAAAAATAAAATCTTTTGGAGCTATTTCTTTTGTGTGATAAATAAAGTACAATCGATCCGACAAATCACTCAATTAAAAAAACTTCGTGAATGTTAAATGAAGTGAAAAAACATTCTAACGTTTCACTGCTTTTCCTTTTCTCTTCACAAGAAACTAAAAATACAGTTTAACTTGGATTTAAGATCATTCAAAGGAACGTAATGAACGTAACGAACGTGATGAAATGTAATTACGCTATGTATACTGGAAAACTTTAAATAGGGATCGGGCAAAAATAAGATACTTTTTCCAAAAACTGTAGAATATCTTTGGCCCTAAGATACCCTATCCCTTAGATTTAGACTCTACGACTTGGGGGTCTGTGTCACAATAAGCCAGGGTACAAAAAGAGCAGTCGTTAGTCGTATTTTGAAACTAAAATTTTTGTTTGACAACCACGACTTCCATATCCAGTTCTTATTTCAACACGTAACTTTTTCTAAGAATCTTTAGTTCACGATCGCAATTTTACGTCCAGTAGTCATTTATTATTATTATTATTAGCTCTATCTTTAATACACAATTGATTCAAACTCACTTTTTCAAATCAAATTCCTGTTTTTCTTTTTCGAGCTGTGTACAAGATTGCCGCAGGGAGGGGATTTACACCCCTCTTTTAGGGGGGGGGATATTTTTAATTTGAAAACTATATAGTACTTTTATTTTTTTAATATTTTTTAGTTATTTTAAATAAATATATATTCATTTTAAACAAAGGAAAAAATACAAAATTCTTAAAATACAAAGTACAAATTAATAAACCATAGCTCGGTTATGCCATCCAAAGACTGCAGTTTCGTCCTTATTATGGACTCATCGTTCTGGAATAAAGACGGGAATTTAACCGCTCTTAATCCCGACAATATCATGTTTAAGTTCATGGGTACCGACAGGGGGTGAATTTTCACCCTCCCCGTAGCTTTCAAACTGAAATGTAATATAAAAATAAGAAATAAACTATAACAAGAAGTTCCGTCCAGAACTAAACGAGCCACTTTCCCGTATACCAATATCGACTTTCTAGTATGTGATCGATATTCTCAAAATTAGCTGATATTGCAAATTATTTCAAACATAAATTAATAACATTTTAAGCTGATTTCTAGAAATAAAATACGCCTCGCTCATCTAAAGAAACAGATGCTTAAAAAATAAATAAACGAACAAATAAAATAGTACTGCCTTTTAGACAAAGCAGCTAAGATATTAATTTCCATTAAAAGAAAAAACTTAAATCGCTTTCAAAAAGAATATTTAAAAAATCAGCTCATTAAAATAAATACAGTATATCAAAAAAAAAAAAAAAATCGTTTTGTTTTTCCCCTATTGCCAAAAAACACTTTAAAAAAAGAATAATTATACTTTGAAAAATAAAAAATGAAGAAAATATCAACTTAAAAAAATAATTTTCATAAAAAAAATCGTCTGCGCTTATCTTTATGTTAAAACATTAAGGACTCCGAATTTCTCCGCCAAAAACTGAATACATTAATTAAAATTTAGAGTGAAAATAAAAACAAACCATATCAACTGTAATGGGGTGGTTTCCTTCAGTCAAAAGTACTAATTTTAATCATTGAAATGGATAGAATAAGGAAAAAAAAATTAATTTGAATTTTGAAATTTGAATTCAAATTATGTTTTTCGCAATCACGAGTTGCGACAGGACCCTACTCATTGGTTACTACCCTACTCACTTGTTTCTAGACACGGCTCCTGGCCCTCCAAGCCTACCTCTCCTCTTGGGCGGTTACGTCTGTACAGTTAAACAATCTTAAACTTCAGTTTTTCGATCAATATTTTCAAGACAAAACTATCAACATATTGTATTTTTAATGCAGTACTTAAAATCATATTTTGTATCAAACTTGATAGCTTTTATCTTCGGATAAAATTTGACATAACGTACCCACCCTTCGCGTTTCGGAATTCGTTCACCTCAAGTCAACTTCTCTGACGAACAAAGTGTACCGAAAAGTACCAACAGAGAAATTGATGAATTTAAATATGACACCAAGTCCCCCTGTGGAACCATTCGGGTTGATTCTTCTGTTCTTGCCCTTTTCCAGCTCATCACAAATATAAATACTTATTCAAAATAGGTTACTGATTTTATTTTTACAGTGTGCGGCGCAAAATGCATTATATATTTTATTTATTAAAACATTGAACTCTATTACATGATTATTCCATTTCATATATACGAGAATCCCCCCCCCCCCACCATAAGAGTGATGGTGCACCCATAAAATGCTATGAAGCGCCCACCTCCCCTTGAAAAAGCAACATCATATACATTATAAATCAAAGTATCATATACATTATAAATCAAAGTATCATATAAATTATAAGTCAAATACTTTAATATGGTGTAAAAATACAAAATTATTTTATTAAGTCTTTTTTTTTTTTTTTTTTTTGCTTTTGGTAAAATTGAGGCTCGTAAAACGAAAAAAAATGAAGACACTTTTAAATACATATATGTATCTATTTGTTAAAGAAATTAATACACATTTAACTAATTTAAAGCGTTTCGCTAATGCAAATATTTAAAGAGATATCGTCATTTAGATAATACTGAAGCACTATGTTCCTAATTACAAGAGCTAGTTTTTTTTTTTACTTCATACAATCTAGCTACACTGTTTACAAGAGAATGAAAACATGCAACCTTAAAGACGAACTATCAAACCTGACAATTTGCATATTATAACATTTAATTCATAATGCTTGATACATAAATGTTCAGCCAAATATTAACTGAGATTGACACATAAAAACAAAGTACACAATAACACTTATTTAAAGTTTTTTATAATCTTCAATTCATAAATTTTACAGAATAAAACTAGACACACTTGCACTTTAAATATGTGTTCTATGTAATGTAAAATATTTTCAAATTGCAATAGTTCACAACGAAAAAATGATACTGAAGAAAATAGTTTTTTTTAACGAGATTTATATGAACTAAATCTTTTTAAAGTAATAGAATTGCAAAGCGACTTACCTATTCGTCGGTGGTGGTCTTTTGCAGGCTTTGGTCACCAAAAAGGTGATTTTTCTGACAGAATAAAATTCTGCCAACAAAAATTACCCATTTGGTAGAAAGAAGAAAAGTATCCAAGAAAAAAGTAAATTACCTACACAAGTTATGCGACGCAATGAATTAACATGGCGTCTCTCGGCAGTTATTTGGTTTTTAATTTCAGTTTGTATTCCTTCCGCGAGCATGCGTCGAGAATTTGCACTTCGTACTTAAAAATAAGTGACATAGCTTCAAATTCAATCTCATGACGATACATAAGCAAGAAAATATAAGACTTTAAAATTATCTTCAGTGAATTCATGTGAGGAACAAAACTTCTACTAATCCCCTTGATGAGTGTTACTTCGCATACATGAGTCAGCACTTGTTTTCATTGCGTGCTTTCGAAAGTTTCAGTTTGGATTTGCTGCTGGACTATAAAATTGCCGTGTGAGCTGCGCATGCGTCGACTCTTACTTTCTTGCTAAACGGGAAAGGTTTTTGATTATTGCAGAAAACTGCGGAGGGCGTACGAATCTGTGTATCACGGAAAACTTTTTTGTATATTCAGAGAGTTTTCCGAGATTTTTTACAGTGTATATGCACGTTGGCGAGTGTGTATGTGTGTAAAGGCGCGTGTGTGTATGTGTGTGAGTGCGTATGTGTATGAGCGTGTGTGTGTGTAGGACATGGACGCCACCGACTAGTAGCGGCTACCGGGGGACGGAGTCGCGCCTGCAGGTGACGGTGGGGGTTGAAAAAGGCACGGACACCAAAGACGGTCAAATGAGAACAATAAGCAATCGTGATTGCTCAAAAAAAAATAACATGAACCCAGAAAATATTTTCATTTCCCCCCCTCTCCCCCCTCAAGAGTTCTTTTAATTAATTTTTTATAATGTCAGATTTTTCAAACAAGGCGTGGTCTTGATGACGTCACAAATGATGCACTTTGCCGCATCTTTCTACCACGTTTCCACGTTATGATAATCAAGAAGCGAATTAAATATTGCGCTCTACGCTTGCTATCAACCATATCGTTGCCAATACACGTGAGTAAAGATGCGAATTAAATATTTTGCGCTGTGATTGGCAACACTGAATGGCATTTCATCATTTGTGATGTCATCAGCAGAAGCCGTAAACAATGAAAGCGCTCCGATTTAAGTATTTTTTTGAAAATCTTAAACTTAAACAAATTTTTTAAAAAATTGGCCAGATCCTATGTTTTTAAGCATGCTCTTTTAGGAAAAAAAAAACTTTTAAAATTTTGGAAGGACCCCATTATTTCACAACAAAGACCTTGATAGCGGAGTCGAAGATTTTTAATTCAAGGACTTGAAGTCGAAACGTGTCATTTTCTCTCAAAGCCTGCAACTCTACAAATGTTGCGGATTCGGAGTTGGACTAGTTTTGGGATAAAGAAGTCGGATTCGGAGTCGAAGACTTAAAATTTCCACGAGTCGGAGTCAGTTATTTCCCCTCCGTGTCTTAATTTTTTCCAAAGCTACGGAGTCGAAATCACACTAATTTTCAAGTACAGGAGTCGGAGTCGGAGTTGACGGTTTTAAAGTTCTTGGAATCAGAGTCGGGAGTTGGTCATCAACAGCTATTTCCATCAAAATTTGTTTGAAGCAAATCCACCTTTAAGTTCGAAATCTTAATGACTTTTAGTTTCCTCGTAGACGCTAATGTTAAGGGATTTGAACTGCTCAAAATTGAATGGAAAATGTTCAAATCAAAAAAAAATATTTTCTATACATGTTCTTCATCAAGAGCGTTTTTCTAATAAAGTTTGTTTGAATCAAATTCGTCTCTATGTGTTTGGGATTTATATTTGCCTTGATTTCCCCGTAGGCGCTGATGTTATGTTTTTTTTATCTGTTTCAAAATTGAACAAAAAATTGTCCAAATCAAATATTGAAATATGGAAATGGGGTGTCCTTACCGAGGTCTTTGGAACAAAAAAAATTTCTTTTGAATCGGACAATTCACTCAAAGGTTATTAGGGGTGGGGTGGGGGGGGGGGGGGGCAGACAGACCGACAAATCGACAGACATTTTCCCTCCATCTCATTACCTTACTTTCCAACTTTTAATTTTTCGATATTTATTTATTTTATTTATTTTTTGAATTTTTTTTTTTTTTGGTTTTTCGCGGTATTTTAAGATGCATTAAGCCTTCTTCTTTCACCCTTTTTTTCTTTCTTTGACTTTTACTGGGAAAGTAAGCTAAAAACGATAGGGTCTGGTGGGGGAAAGTGGTTAATGGGGTAAAGTGGTCTTACGTCAAATAAATGACTATAGCTTGGAAATAAATCTTCGAATGAATGTGAAAATTTTATTTTAGGTTCGGGGAGTTAGAAACTACAGTTTGAATACAAAATTTCCAAACCTGGCAAAATTTTATTTGGTAAAAAAAATATTTTGTGTAAATATGAAAATTTTAAAAATCTAAAACACTTCTTTTAACTTCTTTGGGAAATTTTGTTTGTTAGAATTATGAACAGATTGACGGCACAGAAGCTTCCTACGTGTCTTAAGATCGCTTACTCATTAGCAGTTAGCTGAATATATTTTAGATCATTTTTTAGAACAATTTCAGTAAGATGGGGTAAAGTGGTCATAATATTAGGCTTAACGAATATTGTTCTTCTAATGTCACTTAAGAGTTATGTATAAGGTAGATATGAATTAAATATTAATTTCACTTAATATGTATTGTTTTTACCGTAAATGGGATTAAATATACGAGTATATACGTATGCATACGCATATACTCGTGTAGACACGTAAACAAACGTATTCACATAAATGCACCAATAAATACGTATATGGGTATCTGCGATATGGGTATTTTTTATCTATGAGGATATACATTCGACTATACAAGTATATACTTGCTTTTACTCGTATGTATACGAACACTTTTATACTCAGGTAGACACGTATATACACGTACGTACTCGAGTAGATACTTACATACAAGCATATGACATACAAGTATACAGGGTTAGTTTAAACTCTTGGGAAAATTTTTACCAGGTGTTAGAGGGGAGGATAAGAAGCAAGAATCACAAGGAACATATGGTCACAAACACAATGCTGACGCGCTACATGCACGCAAAGCCAAAGACTGATGGATGCAAAACAGGTCACAAATTTGTTACACTAAGACAATTTTGCACAACATTTTAGGTTGTAAGAAGGTTTTAAAGCGATTGAAGAAATTTGCGGCCTGCAGCTGTAATGCATGCGTCGCAATCACAAAGCACTCTCTGTTTTAATAACGAGACTTTTGAAAAACTTTCATCCGTCGCTGCGCCTTTGTTGCGATGCGTGTATTAGAACTACTACGGGCCGTAACTTTTAAAAAGTGCTCTAAATATTTCTTAAAAACAAAATTTTGAGTAAAATCATCTTTGTGTAAAAAATTTGTGACCTGTTTTGCATCCATCAGTTTCTGGCTTTGTGTGCATGTAGCGCGTCAACGACCATAAACTCCTTATTATTCTTTGCTTTTTATCCTCACCTCTCACACCCCTTAGATTTTTGCTCAAGAGCTTGGATTCACTCTGTATGCATACATGTATGTAAGCGTATATACTCGTGAATACATATATGTACTGTTTGATGAATATGCACGGACACATAAATGTACGTATATACGTTTTTTCAGGTATATAATTGTGTTTACACGTATACATACGTATATACTCGTGCTTCCATATATACGTGTATATACGTGAGTAGACACGTACAAACACGCACTGGATGCATCCACGAATTAACTCGTGTATATCCGTATATACATTTATGTACAGTTATGTATATACCCACATGTACACTTGTACATATATGCGTATATACGTCTACTATACATGTATATACTCAGGTATGCACGGTATCTACTCATATATGAACGTGATTACTCATGTTTACACGACACGTATATACTCGTGAACACACGCATATATTAGTGCATATACTTGTAACCATAAAAATAACTGAAATATACAAATATTAGGGTTATTTAATACGGTTTTGCATTTATTTTTAACTATGACCACTTTACTCCATGCTATGACCACTTTCCCCCATCCCATGGGGTAAAGTGGTCATAAATACAAAGGGAAAAGAAAGTGTTATAAAACTAATTAAATCAATATTTTTTTCTCTAAACTTCAATGTACTGTGTTCTTTAATAATGCAATGTAAAATAACAACAAAAAAAGTTGAGGTGTTTAAATTATTTGTTGTATTTATTGTCCACCAAAGTTGAAAACCTACGATTTTATGACCACTTTACCCCACCAGACCCTACATCACGAAAATTATTAATCTTACGTTTATGTCCACGAGCGCCAGTAGGGGGTGCAATGGCTATATTATCACACCCCTTGTCTTTTAAAAATAAAATACAATAATTTTAACAAAATACCCAAGAAAAACTACGAAATGCATCATAAAAAATATTAATCTTACCTTTATGTCCATAAGCACTGGTAGGACCTGCAAGGGAGTGTGCACTTTTACGCCCTAGCTTTCGAAAATGAAAATCAATTAATTTTAAAATGTAATACTAATTTAATATTCCCCTATGTGAAGTTTTAAAAAATGAAATAACTATTAACTTTAAAAAAGTAAAATTAAATTAATTTTAAGTTAAGAAGAAAGTACAAAATTGCAAAACTATTGCGATCAGAGAAATAAAACTTATAAATTGAATAATTTCAGCGAAGGTGAAATTGGAAAGATTAATAGAAGTAAAGAAATAGATAAATAAACTAGCAAAAAATATTTTTTGGTTATTTACATGCGAATGCATGTTATTTACATGATATGTGTTATTTATATGATTTTGCCGGTCTCCATGGTGCCGACCTAAAGTACATCCGTGAAATTCTTTTTTTTTTTTTTTTGTCTGCTCAAAGATTAATGAAAACATTTTCAAATGTAATTTTTTCTCGTGAGATTTTTCAGGAAAAGCCTGATTGATTTTTGAGGAAATATTATGATTGAAGTTTAAGGAAATAGTAGAGACAAGCAGCCGATGCTTCAAAGATGATTTATTCGCAAAAATAAAATATTGACATTAATAAAGTACAGGAGTTTTTTTCAATAATTGAGAGTAGTATTACTACAGTCATTCAGAGTATCTTTGAACCAGTTCGAATAACCTTGCAAAACAGTAAAAAAAAAAAAAAAAAAAAAAAAAAACATTTCCCAGGGAAACATTCTTGTTGGCGAGGTTATAAAATAAGGTTTATGCTCTTTATCTCTTTACATAAATACTAGTGGTACCCGCACGGCTTTGCCCGTAATAGAAAAATTAAAAGGTCTTTTGGTTCACCTGTATACACTGTAAAAAAACTAAATTTTGAAGAAGTTATCCGTATTTTTTACAGAAAAAAACTGTTCGTAATAAAATACAGGATTTCTCTGTTTTTTTGAATCTGGAACCGGTAATACTTTGTTTTTCTTCGAATCTTCGAAATTTCGCCCGCGTGTTTGGATTTTGGTTCTCGTGCTCGAGTTTTTGATCTTATATTTATGTAAAGCGAGTAAGTCTTAAATCGTTTGCAACTCCCATTTCATTGCATCCTAATCAATATTTTATTATTATGTTTTTTTGTCATCTGTTACTGAGGCATATTCGGAAATGTACCTTTGTATACATGTATTTCGTAGTAGTATAGTAAATATTGAAATGTATTTATGAAAGTATAGTTTCATTTTTTAATCTTCATAAAATAATAAATCAGCTTGAATAAATAATAAAAATACGGAAGATTTCTGTAAAATAAACGGAAGAAAACTGGCGTCCTGGCTGACAGTTTTTTTTCCGTAAATTTTACGGATTTTTTTTTACAGTGTATTTACAAATAATGTGTGGTCAATTTTCTCGCCAATTGATTTGTACCCATGTTACGGTTCCACGTTATGATAATTTCGTATCTTGCCAATTGGCTTGTGCCCATGTTACGGTTCCACGTTTTGATAATTTCGGAATTTACTCGTCCATCTTATGATAATTTTGTTCTTAAAATTGGAATAGAAAAAGAACCCCCTCGAATTTTCGAAAAATCGCTTCAAGGTGCACACCCCCCATCCCCCCATGCTACAAACTAATTTTGTGCTAAAGTTAATGAAAATCGGCCGAACGGTCTAGGCGCTATGCGCGTCACAGAGATCCTGACAGGCAGAGAGAGATCCGGACAGAGAGACTTTCAGCTTTATTATTAGGAAAGAAGAGTAAAATCATTAACTATTCTGAAAGGAAGTCTGTGGCGGGCATGCACCCAGGAGACCCCATAGAACCTAGAGTCTTGAAATTTTGTACAAAATTACTTCGAGCCCGGTGGTTTGCACTTGGTTTTATTTTTTAAAGTTCGAATTAGTTTTTTTTTTTTTGTAATTAATTTTTTTAACCTCAAATTTCGCGTAAATTGCCTATTAAAGGGGAGAAAATTACTTGCACATATTAATATTATATATCGTTGGAAAGGGTGGAATGTTTAGTGTTCTACGCAATTTGTTTCGATGATCTAACTTAATTGCGGTGGGAGTTATTTGCGTTTTTAAAGATCGAATTTTTTTAGACTCAGCGGAAATTTAGGCACTACATTTTTCATTAAATCTGTCAGTAAAAAGTGAAGGAATTGTCTCACGGTTTTCTTTTTGGCACCACTGGAAAGAGCGGCTTTTTCTTAACTCCAGATCTAACTCGACCTATGGTCGAAAAACTAAGCTCCTATCTCCAAAGGAATAAAAAGTTGCAAACCGTTAAAAATCAAGTTCGAATAATCTCATCTCCATTACCAAAACCATTGATGTTTTATTTGGCGTTGCCATAGTAGCGTCCTTTAGATTCGCTTGTTTCTTCTTCCTTATTCACACACTTTAAGGGTTTCGATTTTTACGGAAACTCTTAGGCTCAACTCAATTCAAGCCCCGAGCAAAAAAGCAAAATATATTACTAGAGACCATGAACATGAAAGCGATTTTTCAAATGTACAAAACTGCAGTTTTGCAATGCTCAAGAGTCCCTTAGCCCTTACGCCCTGCAAGTTGGTGCAAGTTATTTTGAAACTCAGGGAAGGGGTGTTTTTTGTTCCAAAGGGAACTTATAATGCGTTTTTAACCTATTTATTTCTAATTGACGATTAAAATCTTTGAGAATCAAATAAGATTGCGAAGCAATTTTCGGGGGTTGGTGAGCGTCAGCGAGCAGGGGGCAGAGCCCCCTAGTGATTTTAAAATATGCTCTAGTATAAAAGATATGAAAAGGCACAAAGATATCCGGACTGTCTCGAAGATACCCTGAGTAACTGTACATCTGATCTACTAAAATGTTTTTTCTGCAAATGTAATGCTTCGGACTAGCTCAAACATACCATGAATAACCTTTTACACGTGTCTCAAATACTTATTGTTTAAGTGCATTTATTTTTTTAATATTGTGTTTTAGTTCGCTTTAGTATTATAAGGAATTACGTCACATAAATTCTCACCTCCATTACAGAAACACAAAATGCCATTTCTCATTAACCGATGGCAGTACAGTAATAATATCACATTTTATTTTCCATGATAATAGGGCTATTTTCAACGATAAAGAAGTTGTGAGATTTCCTTGGAAAGCAAGAAGATAGATTTTGTTTTAAAAACAAAGTGCGGTTATTGGGAATTCTTACCCCGTGAACTTGAATTTCAGGGATGTAAATTAATGTAAAACAAAAAGTGTACATATTTCCATATACTTAAGATTAGCAGATTGTAGCAACGAAGAAAAAGTTTATTTCCCTGAAAAATGTATCCATTAGGCTTGTTTCCATTATTAATGGAAAATTCCTCACCTCCGTGACAGACCTTATTAATGTCATTATTTCTGAGGTGAAAATAAATGATGGAGGAGAAAAACATCAATTTTATTTTATTTATTTTCCCCGATTTTTTTCCCCCGACCAATATTACGCTTTTAATTTTTTTTTTAAACTTATTTTTTTACTAGCGCTACCCGCACTGCTTTCCCCGTAGTAGAAAATTAAAAGATCATTTGGTTCGCCTGTATACTTACAAATAATGGATGATGAAATTCTCGCCAATTTGATACGTTAATTTGCTCACTCATGATTTATTTCCCATCATGCAAGGGACACTTGTTTATTGTCAGTCATAAAGAAGTTGTGAGATTTTTGTTGAAAAACAAGAAGATATAGATTTTGTTTTAAAAACAAATCTGTATCTTCTTGTTTTAAAAACAAATGTGGGTTATTGGGAATTCTCACCTCCGTGAACTTGAATTTCAGGGGTGTAAATTAATGTAATAAAAGAAGTGCACATGTTTTCATATGCTTAATATGTACAGATAGTAGCAACGAAGAAAAAAAAAATTCCCCTGAAAAATTAGTAATTTAAAATTTCCATACCTCCATGACAGACCTTATCAATGTCATTATTTCTTAGGTGAGAATAAATGATGGAGGGGAAATACATCATTAACAGACACTCTATCAAAATTATATATTACCAGTATATTCTCAAATTTACTAGTTTGGAAATATATCAATACTAAACCATTTTTAACACAAATTTGGAACTAAAGGTCTCCTAAAATTTAAGCCATACTTTAATTAAGAGAGCTCAGTAAATTCCCACTAATCATTGAAATAGCTGATACTTTGATATTAAAGTGGCTTCTATTTTCAAACACTTAAGAGTTTTTGTTTTTTTTTCGTGAACAAGATACTTTTAATTTTTTTATTTATGTGTAAAGTAATTGGAATTTATCGGGGCCATTGTTTATGGTGACTTCTAGTAGGTAACCCTTTCATGTAAGTATGAAAAAAAGAGAAAAAACAAAAGGTTTTGAAATTGAAAAATGTTTTTGTTCAAAAGGTACATCCTTACATAAATAATAGCTGATGATCGAGTAACTCGCGTGTTCCAACAATGAAACTCGTGCGACGGCATGATAATTTGATAATATGTTTTGGTAATATTTAACATGCAGGGAAAGGCTTTATTGTGACAAGGCTGAACTGGATCCGGTAACGTAACTGTTTTACCGGTAAGACTGTGTCATTTCAGGGAATTGAAAAGGCGAAAAAGCGGTCAACTATGAAAGCTATCTACTGGAGTTTAGGGTTCATCCATTGGAGTTAGGGTTACAATTTCAACTATCAAAATATCACCAAACAGACAATGGCTTCATTCAAATGCAGAAGGTTAGAAGCAAATTTTACCCGTCATACCTTGACGGGCGACTTTCTAGTATTCCAAATATTGGAAAAAATAATGTAACGGTTATCTGAAGCGAAATATGTATTTATTGCGAAACCAATGTAGTAACGGAACGTGCCATTCATCTATTAAAGAAATAGGATCAATTTTCTTTGCAAATAATTAAAATAAACTTAATTGAAAAAACATCATTTCAAAAATCATTTAAAATATAAATTAAATGCAAAAAATAATAGAAGCGTACATGTCTAATAGCAGGGAAGTGTTTGGGATCGAGCAGAGGCACAAAGTTTTCCCAACTTTGATGAACATTAAAACATTACTCACAACAACAAAATACTACGTTTTTATCTTTATCTTTACTAATAATAAAGCTGAAAGTCTCTCTGTCCGGAGGATGTCTGGATCTCTGTGACGCGCATAGCGCTTAGACCGTTCGGCCTATTTTCATAAAATTTGGCACAAAGTTAGTTTGTAGTATGGGGCTGTGCACCTCGAAGTGATTTTTCGAAAATTCGATGTGGTTCTTTTTCTATTCCAATTTTAAGAACAAAAATATCATAAGATGGACGAGTAAATTACGAAATTATCATAACATGGAACCGTAACATGGGCATAAGCCAATTGGGGAGATACGAAATTAACATAACGTGGAACCGTAACATGGGTACAAGTCAATTGTCGTGAAAATTCACCACACATTATTTGTAAATATACAGGCAAACCAAAATACCTTTTAATTTTTCTATTACGGGCAAAGCCGTTCGGGTACCCCTAGTACTTAATACAACTAATCTTTTATTCTCCCAACAACTTCGCCATTACTTTCAAAATAAGCTTATGCTTACGCGCTTCCTGTGGCTTTAGTGCGCAAATGCTTTGCAAAAGTATGACACCAGAAATGAGAATTTGTAGTTACTTAATGTTCGGCAGTTTAAGAACGGGTTTTCTTTTTCTCGGCCCCATTCATCTGAATTTCAAAAGAACCATCATCGTTACGACGGTTTGATAGACTTTCCCATATCTCCCCAGTTTAGGCCAGGCATTATTTAAATGATGGGCTGTTGACTTATTTCTGGAATTTCTTAGAAGAAACGGCGGGAAGATGGATCAGTAAAGTTTCCGCCGTAATGTGTTTCTGAAGCAAATGCTGCGAAGTTGCATGGAAACGCTCCGAAATAATTTTTGCAGATTTCGAAAAATTTCTTGCTATCAAAATAATTCACGGTCCACGGAAAACCGTTTTTTTATGCTAAATCATTAATGTTATTTTTTAAAAATGTAAATAAACTCTTTCTTGGAGCGTTCTCGAAAAAATGTCCCGTGCGTAAAATTAAGTTTTTGTTTTATTCAAGTAACTATTAAATAAATATGGGATTAACTGTTATGCTTTGATAGTATATTAAAGCATGTATTATTCCTCATCAGCATTAGTTTCGACATTTTTTCGAGAATCGCCCCTTGGAAATTATAGACTTTTTTTTAATGCACTTGTTATATTTCTAATATTTTTTATTAACTCATTATGATAATTAAAAAATCGCCCGTCAAGATATGATGGGGGAAAATTGCTTCTACATTTGAACGAAGCAATTGCCTGTTTGGTGAGATTTTGATAGTTGAAATTTTAACCTTAACTCCAGTGGATTAACCCTAAACTCCAGTAGATAGCGTTCATTGTTAGCCACTTTTTCGTTCCTTCATTCCCCTGAAATGACAGTCTTACCAGTAAAACAATTAAGTTACCGGATCCCCTTCAGCCTTGTCACAATAAAGCCGTTCCCTGCATGTTAAACATTACCAAAACATATTATCAAATTAGCATGCCGTGGCGTGAGTTTGATTGTTGATGACGTCAGGAGCGGTGATCTTGGTTATTATATATATGAGGATACCTGCAAAGAGTAAGACAAGTCCTTTTAAAAAATTTAACAAGTTTATTCAAAAAATGAAAGTTCAGCAAATGCAAATTTTTACAGAAATTAAAGGCTAATAATTATGAAAGTTATTATTAGTTGTGATATATTTTGTCGGTATTATTTGCTTCTACCGATAGTACTTGCCTCACTACTTACTATTCATGGCATAAACGAAGAATGATGAAGTTGAACTGATTTTGGGGCAAATGAGTCGGAGGCTTTAAAACACCGGAAGTCGGAGTCAGTAGTTTTCTTTCCGTATGTAGCTCTGCCTAGGCTGCAAAGTCAGTGTCGGACTGGTTTTTGAGGTAAAGTGTCGGAATCAGAGTTGGAGGCTCTGAATTTCCAGGAATGAGTCGGAGTCGATCATTTTCGTCTCCGCAGCCCTGGATAAGCGATCGTTAGTTATCCAGAAAACGTGCACATCTAAACATCAGGAAAGTGTTACAGTAGAGTAGATGATCGATACAACACCATCTTATGTGATAAATTCGATGATTATCCCAAGTGGTTACAATATCGAATATTTTAAAGTTATCCTTGGGTTGTCACCCAAAGTGTAGAACAATAGGTAAAGAGTAGAATAATATACTTGCATACCTAGAGATTTTCAAAAAATAGAAAATAAAATTATAACATTTTTCTTTATATATCTGCTTCATAAAAACTATTGTTTTTCTTAAATAATAGTTTGAACATTGTAAAAATGTACGGTGACATTACAGTTTAAATTATTTAACAGTAGTTGTTTTCTTTCAATCATTTTTGTTGCTGTTGATTACAGTCGTTTTTACAAACTTAAGTAAGAACCTACGGTCTTAGTATTGAAATATTGACTGCATGTAGAAGTTGATTGTACTTTATTAATTTGAACATTGTTTGACAGTCTTTATGCAGTTAAGGTCGTCGCTGTACCACAGAGGGCCTTTCTAAAAGTCGTTCATAAATTCTCAAAATTCTTCTAGATCATCCCAATGTTCTAGAAGGATCTTGAGTGTTGCCTGAAGAAAGTGAGGTGTCAAAATAACAAGTATTTTGGTAAACAATACAAAACCCAATACAACTATTATTGGACGGTACTGACAATAAAGGCCGAAGAAAAGGTAAAGTGAAAACCAGAGCTTTTCATGAAAACTGGTGTGAATCTCTTGACTGGGATTTCAACTTTTTCAGACACTTTCCTATTTCCGTCTTAAAAAGTACATAGTCAAGTTTTTTTTTTTTTTTTTGGCTGAAACATTTTATATGCAGAAATGTTTTGATAGCGTAAGCATAGAGAGAGGTACTTGTATAATATGGATACATTACAGGTCGCCACAAAAGCAAAACGGGGAAAAAATCCTTTATTGCTTAAACCGGAGTAAAGTATTTTGTGATTGCAGAAAAGTAAAAATATATGTATGCATATACGTATTCGAATAGTTTAATGTAGCTAAGTTGATATTCTTTCGAACCGAGTCCTTTACAATGGGAGGAAAAAAGAAAAAGACAAAAAACACTCTCAACGGGATATTCTCTCGTTCATTCACGCTCACCACGAACAATATGAAAATTGGTGATGCCATTATCTCAGAAATGAATTGTTACCCAATCTGGAAATACCCCCATTGACTGCAACCGAAAATAGCTGTTTCTATCCAACATTTGACCTGAAGTCCTTGGCCAATGTCAGCTAAAATAACTGTTCGCTCTTTCAAGTCGAGATTCTTTCAGAGATAAAATGAGGTTTGTTTGAGTTGTTTCCTCCACCTCTCGGCTGACCAGCAACAAATAACTAACGCCCAGTGCCGCCATTACGAAAGACTGCTTCAAAAATAATATTTTCTGAAAGAGTCCACTGAAGGTAACGCTTTCACTGATTGAGAAACGAAATTTCAGGTGATTTCAGATTAGGCGCTGAAATTGTTTATTTACAAAGAACTTCACTGCTACTAATGGTTATATTTACTTGATGTCAATTTTCTTTTTATGCTGGAATACGCTATTCTCTCATTGCAGAAGTAAAAAAAGATCTAATTTCTCAAAAATTCTGAAAGTTAGTGCACTTTACTTGGCTCAGAAATGTTTTTTGTTTGGATTTGGAGAAAATGGTATTTTTGTAATAATTTGATATTTTGGGAGTTTAAAGTAAATTTTTTGTACAAGAAGCTAAAAATGATTTTTGGCTGCGTTAGTAAACATGATTTCGACAAATCTTTTCTTGAAAAATTTTCTAAACATATCCTTCTTTTAAAAAAATAAAAAGTTGAACTCTTAGAGCAGGAATTAGTGACTTGTGGAAGCAAGTGCAATCATTGACTTAGGAAAGATTCCAAGTCACATGGTTCGACTACGACGAATGGGAGACACGTTTTACGTGAAACGAGCGAAAAAAATCTGATTTCTTCCCAAATTTTACTTATGCTAGTATTATATTACATGACTTGAAATCTTGCTTCAAAGTTTGAATGCTTCATGTCTCCACCTTTTATCCCTTCTCAATGGATATATCTATCAAATTGAAACTATTAGTTTTAAAGCATTACTTTTTCTTTTTCCTATACACGTAGAAAAATTAAAACAGAAAAAAAAACAATTAAAAATACAAATAAAAATTCCAGCTTGCGCCTTCTGTTATCCTGTGTATATCTTAAATTGTGATAAATTTTCGTTCTTATAATTATCATTTTTACTTCCTTTTACAAAAAAGGAAGTATTGTATTCGCGAAAAGAAATTCACTCAAATTTCAGCCTTAATTTCCATTTTGCTCACCCCCGAATTAATGTTGAGTTTATTTTTCGACTCGACCACACGCGGATAAGTGCCTATGAACGTATAAAAACTCGAAGTATCCATTTTGACATTCCTCGAATTAATTAAACGACTTTTCTCGTGACGTCCGTATGTGCGTATGTATGTCGCATAACTCAAGAACGGTATGTCCTAGAAAGTTGAAATTTGATACGTAGACTCCTAGTGGAGTCTAGTTGTGCACCTCCCCTTTTGGTTGCATCCCAGTGTTTCTAAAGGGGTCTTTTGCCCCTTTTAGGGGGAAAATCATTGTTAATTTTGATGTATACTCAAGTGGTGTTATAATTTGGCGGACACTTGACGATATATCGCCAGCCTTTTGGTCACTAAGTTTTGTCGCCAAGTTGGCGACAAATTTAGCGATTTTTTTTAAAATCTGTTTTAATTTGACCACTGGTGGTGATATTCAGAGTGAACTATTGAATCACATTAAAATTGCCAATAATAGGAAAATGACATTAAAATTGGAGTAAAAGGAAGTCATGTGATGCACACATAGCTCGTTAAATTTCAAGAAGCCAAGAAATGTAATATTGCCGTACTTCTACTGAGGAAATAAGATCTTGCTTCCCCTCAAGTAGCCCTTAACTGAATAAAAAATGTCAGAATTTAATTGAATTCTATGAAAATTGCATTTTTGCTTTTTCACATTAACGTGACCAGACTGTCTTAGAACCTCGTTTCTTGTCTTAGTGAGTCATCCTGACCACCAAATTCAGAAATAGTCTTGACATTTTCATCAAACACCTTATTTTTTTAATTTCACCATTTATTCAGAACTTTTCCAATAAAATGAGATTCAGATGTTCTACAAGATGTCCTTTCTTAAGATGTCCTTATGATTTAAGATGCCCTTCTCTTAACAGAAATCTAGACAATTATTGAAATTGTTATGGTATCATAATCTGAAGTAATATCTGGATGGTGGAAAATGTGGTACATAATATTTAGTTGGATGTATTTTTGTTTGAACGCTTAATTGAGGGCGGGAGAATCCGAAACATTTTTCCTTTTGGTAATGTATTTTAATTTTCTCCAATGATGTTAAAAGGTCTCAGTGTCCAAGAATAAGTTCGCTATAACTGTCTTGCAATGTTATATAATAAAATTTTGGTCCGTGACATCGTTTGGTGGTTGACACCCACTCATTATAAGCGCTATTGCACTGTACATTTAAACACTTGAATATAGCTTCTGTAATTTTCCACTAGTGCAGAATGGTCTAGTGAAGTTAATAGTAACTTCTTCGATTACGGCAACTATTTATATGCAGAAATTTTGTTACATGCAGAGATATAGCTAGAGCCTTCAACAAGGTGTGAAAATGCTCCTTGACATTTTTAGAGGAGTGAAATATACGAGAAAAGGGAGGACCATAATAGTGCGATGGGAAGGTAAAGAGCAGTAAATGCAGCAATGGATGGTTGAGATATTTGAAGAAATGCGTCTTAGATTCCATACTAACAATAGGGAAATGTAGGAATTTGACTTTTTTTCGTGCTTTATTTTCAGTGGAAACTAAATGAGCAAGCTTGTACCATAAAGCTAACGTACAATAGATAACAAAAATGCAAAAAAAAAGGGAAAGGAAAAAAATATGTTCCCTCAATAGAACAGTAATCCATTCCCGTAAGAGGAAAAAAAAAAAGAAAATACTAAAAAATAAGTCAGCAGGGATCGCAAATGTACGTACTTTATTTTGATTTTTTTTACGTTAGAAGGCTGTGCATCTTTAATTTTAAAACGTAAAACATTCAAACATTATACATATTTTTAAAAAATCCAATATTTTTTTCCTCTCCCACATTTTCTACAATGCCAAATGTTTATTTAGTATACAAAGCGTAATAATACGCCTGACAAACTTTTTTTAGACATATTTCAGATATTCGATGCGGGAAATACGCCTGTAGAGGCGTTAAAAATATATTTGATTACTTGTTAGTGATTGGTTACCCAAAAACCATTATACACTTCTGTTTGTGAAAATTGCAACACCATGAAGGAAGCATCATAGTTGAATGAAACGTAATATACAGTTGAGTGATAATGGTACAAATAAATTATTACATTTTCAAACCAAACAAACAATAAAAAGAGATAGAAATTAATATTTTGTGTGGCCACCACGCGCCGCAATAAGAGCTGCTACACGACTCGCCATGGATGAAACAAAGTTTGAATATCTGCCTGCGGAAGAGTATTCCATATTGTTTGTATGCGCAACTAAAGTTCGTCTGTCGAAGCAACAGGACGAGGATCACGAGCGAGACGCCGCCCAACGAAATCCCACACATGTTCAATCGGTGACATATCCGGGGAATATGCAGGTCAAGGAAGAAGCTGTACCTGCTGCGAATCAAGGTAGGATTTGACAGTCCTGGTGACATGTGAACGGGCATGATCCTGCTGGAATACAGCCTCTGGCAATCCTTGCAGGAAAAGAATAGCTTGGGGCTGTAAAACTTCGTTTATGTATCGGGTACTGTTCAAATTGCCCACAATTCGTAGCAATTGTGATAGTACATGATATGCTATGGCACTCCAGACCATAACTTCGGGTGTTCGTCCACTGTGGCGTTCGATAATGCACTCCGGAATGTGCCGTTCACCGGCATAGTGCCTGACACGAATCGCCTGACACGCCATCATGGTGCTACAAGTAGAAGCGAGACTCGTCAGAAAAGACGACCTGCTGCCAATCAGCACGCCAGCTCCTATGCACATTGGCCCATTGTAGTCGCAGGCGGCGATGGTTTTACGTGACAGGAATCCTGTATAAAGGAATCGTGAGTTGTCATCAAATTTCGGGGTCCACTCCCAGATTTCCAAGCTGTCCCACTCTCGTCCGTCCACTGATTCCAAACACGCGTGATTGTGCTGCTGTTACGCTGCACACGAGCCGCTACTGCACGATGAGACAATCCAGCTTCACGAAGGCCGACGATTCTGCCCCGTTCTAACTCCGAAATTTGCTCAAATTTCGCTTTCTTTCGTCGAAGAGGCTTAGTAAAGATTCAGTTAACGTTTACTCTAGCATATAACCACCGAATCATACACGCCTCTAGACGCTACAGCCAAAGATATTTCACACGCAAAGATGTCCTACTTCGGTAGAAACGTATGTAACCTTCCTTTCAACCCCTGACGGAATAGTGGTTCGACCAAAAAGCCGACATCCAGGAACAGGTTGGCGAGACAAGTTTGGGAAAAAGCGTGCTTGAATGATCGAAAAGGCACTAAATCGCCAATGCTGATGTCGCTGCATCTGCAATGCGAATCCGGAGGTGAAGATGTTTTCTCTATTTTCTCCCCTCTGCGAAAGCGCTGAAAGGGAGGTAATTAAGCCTCATTTGTTCGCTGGTTCATTGCTAAAGGGTAGTAAAAAAGTCATTGTAGAATCGTCAAGCGTAAGTTATTACGTTAGCGGCACGTGATTTAAAAGAAATGGGGCGAAATTAGAATGGCGCAAAAGTATGAAACGAGTAAAAATTTTGAATCCTTAAAATAAATTATTTTTGCAGGAAAAAAGAAAACATGCGTTGTTTTTCACTTCGAAATTTTTTTCTCTTTTGTCCTCTTTTTAAATCACAATTTGCTTAACACCAAGGCCTGTCATCAGTCGGTGGACCCTGGTATCAGATATTATAAAGAAACCGCTTGTGAACCCCCCCCCCTTTTCACTTATTAATTTTTACGCGACATTTTTACCTCTTACACACTGTCAAAAATGAAACGCTCTATTTTGACGATTCGGCAATCCTCGAGCACTATTTCGTTATTTTCGACGATCCTTTCGTCACCGAATCACGTGATATTTGACGAAACCAGAAATCTCAAATTTTTGACGAAATTATTTCGTTCCAATTTCGTCATATTGCAGTGCATTCTGGGAATTTTCGTTTCAGTCTTGTACTTGCTCGTTAAATTATCTTACGGAAATTATCCTACAGGATTCATAAAAAAGGTTAGTATTTATTGAAATTTGTATGTGCAATGTGCCTTCTTTTATGTATTGTTACATTTTTGTTTAGTGTTGTGTTTATTGTTGTATTTAAAACACATTAAAATTGAAAACGAACGGTTCGATTAGGTTTAGAATTCTGTTTGTTGTTAACTTTGAGTCACCTCCACGTTAGGCTTAGCCAGCGTTATTTTTTTTTCATTTGAAAAAGAGAATATTGGTTTGTTGACATTTATTTCCAAAAACGTACTTCCTTTATTTCGTTAAAAAAATTACGAACATGACTAAAGAATTTGTACGAATTTAAACTTACAAAAAAAAAAAAAAAAAACACTCCACCGTAGCTTAACTAACACAGATGATATACAGCGCTTTTATAAATGGCATAGAACTTTGAAGCTTTTAGTTTCAACGAGGAATATATTACATGGTTATGTGTTTTCATTCTTCTCCATGAATTTTACAAAAATAATTCTATTAAACGAAGTGTATTTTTTAGTTTCATAGTTCAAATTTGTTTCATTCCGCATTTTTATTTTCTTAAAAAAATACTATGTACCAATCCCCCAGTAAGTATTGATATTTTTTCTTCTTCTACTCTACATTTAATGTTTTTTTCAATATAATAATTTATACAGTAGTTCCCAAAAGTGTTCGCAAATTTATCATTTTCAATGAAATATTGCTGTACCCATTAGTAAAAATTAATATTTTGGAATGGGTAAACAATATTACAAAACTTCGTGAAATATTTAAGTAGCAAAATAAAATTGATTTTGAAGAAATTAATAATCAAAAAGTATCAAGAACTTTATAACACAAAAGTGTTCGTAGAAAATATTTTAAAATAATTGTTTAGCAATCTTTGAATAAAATCGATGGAACTCGAGGGAAAAAAAAGCGCTTGATGCAATAAAAAGTAAATGCAAACCGTTTATATTAGCTTTTGGATCCGAAATGATACCGTCTTTTATTTTGTTAAGCTCGTAGACAAGACTTTTAAATGCTTACCCCATGTTGTTTATATAATCTCTTTCCCTGCAGCAGATGTTTCTAGCAATAAGTGCTTATGTTCATTATTTGTGGAGCCTTTTTTTTTACTTGCATAAAACATGAAGTAAAGTAAATATCAATTTAATACAAATCATTTTAAGATAGAGAAAATATTAATTTCCATAAAGAACTCTATCTTTGTGCTTGATATTTCAGCAGAATATTTTCAATATTTTTAAAAAATTTTCCGCAAATTAAAATAAATTATTGAAGGTAGAGTTTTAATGTTTAACCTCGATTTAAAAAGAAAAGATAGTATAGCAGCATGTTTGAAAATTGTAATAACAATAATAAGCATTTTTTGTTTATTTTCCCACTTCATACACTAAATTTATAGGTTTTTCTATGTCAATTTGTGTTACATGATTTGTCATAATTATGAATTTTTCCATTATACATAATTTCTACAGCTAAAATAAATGCAGCATTAATTTCATTGCCATATTTGCCGCCTGAAGGTATTGTCAACAAAAAGTGAGAAATCCCGGTCTACATTAAATCAGACTAAGAAGCATTTTATAGATGAACTTCCAATAAATCCAAATTTTTTGTTGGAGCTGTGATTTTGCTGGATACAAAGTAAAATGTCTGAAAATTTAACCGAACTTCAATTGAAAAATTGAAAGGATAATGAAAATATATGAAAAATTAAAAGGATAATGAAAATATATGATAAGAAGTAACAAGCTTTGCTCACCACACTGGTCCCTATTTTCATTATAAATCTTTGGAAAAAAAAAAATCCATTGATATCAGTCAATTAGTTCTCAAGACACAAACAAACAAGGAAATGCACTTTGTTATTGGGTTTCCCCTATCTTTGGCAGCTCTTCTCCCTTGGCGTTTTTTTTTTTTTTATTTACTGCGTGAAAATTGCATATTTTAAAAATCAAATATGCTTAGTTAAAAGGTGCTACTCCCTTCGTCTCCGTCCCAAACTAGTAAGTAGAGCTACGTTTGAATATTTTTGTACTAGTGATTGATTCTGATGATTTTATGATTTTGTTCGAATATTTTTTAAAGATTTCAAAGTACTATACTATCAATTAAAAACTTTACTTGGCAAGCATTCCCTCTTAAAATCATTACCAGCTGAGTTAAAAAAATCCGAAGTACACACGCCCCTAAGCTACGCCCCATTTTGTAAGTACTCTACCCCCAGTATAGCAGAAAAATCAGTTTTTTTTCTACTAAATCCCTATCCATCAGCTAGAAGGTAGCTTTATGTAATTATTAGTTAACTTATGAAATGGAGCGTAGCTTCGAGTGTTGGAGCCCTGGGTTTTTGACTCGAATTTGATAATGGTTTAAGGAGGTAAAGCTCGGTAAGTAAATGTTGTTTATTGATAACATAGCACAATAAAATCTCTGAAAATAGTGCAAATAAAATCATAATCACCAGTTTCAGTACTACTTAATTCATAAGTACTTTATTGGAACTAATTTGAGTAGGGGGAGAGAGTACTTCAGAAAACATTCGTGAAGAAAATGGAACACGAAAATCGAAAAAAAAAAAAAAAAAGAAAAGAAAAACGGTGTATTTTGGCTATTGGTTAAAATAAAAAATAAATTTAAAAAAAAAAATCACAGATCAACAATTTTCGCACTTTTGATTTTTTTATAGCTCAAAAAAATGAAAATTCACGACTTGATGTGCAAAAGAATTAACTCGTTTAATGGCTAAATAATGCTGATTCTCGATAAATTGAAGAAACTCTCATTCTAGAATATTATTCAGAAATTAATTTCTATATATTAGTCTATCTGCCTAAATAAAAATTTTGTTCATCCGCTGTAAAAATAACTCATTCTTGCAATCTGCTTGAAAAAAAGCTGTCAGCATTGAAATCATCATATATTTTGAAAAATATGAAAATTAAATCAGATGCTTTTCAAAGTCACAAGCGAATCGTAGCTTTTTAACTTAAGGGAAAAAAAACTCAGATTTTGAAAGATATCGTGAAAACATGTTTTATTTCAGAAATAAACTGATGAATTTAATCGTAAAACTTTCCTCGAAATAGAAAAAAGATCCATGTGCATGAGGGCATACACCCATGGACTTAAACCTTTACTTATTATGTTATATATTCTCTTTTTAAAACTTTTTTTAGGATGGATCCAACATCACGGAGATAATTGGAACAAGGACAGACGAAGACTTTTTCATAATTATAACAATATTCTAAATGTTCTTATATTATACATTGATTTCATGTTACACATGTATGGAAATAAAAATAAAAACTTAGGGGTGAAAAGCAAAGGTATATTTTTATAATTATTTAACAAACATTACACTAAATTAATTTTGCCGAAAGATTTATTTCACATCTGCATTTTTTTAAGATTTATATTTTCAAATACCTTTTGCAATTTTGGCAGAGAATTGTTTTCAAAGTATGAAGTATGAAATGCATGCAATAATAAAATTCCTGTATTAAAAAACAGGAATTTTATTATTGCATGCATTTCATGTGGCCAAATAAACATTCTACATACAAGCAAAATTAATAAAACAAATAATTAATTGGAAAAAGAAAAAGGTAAGCTTTTTCTTAAGATTATCTAATTTTATTTTCTGTATCTAATTTTAGAACAAATATGTACTAACTTAAAGTTGTCCAATTTATTGTACTTTTTCTTTGAAATTTGTGGTATAAGTTGGATAAAAATCTTTTTTTTTTTTTTTTTCTGGAATTTTTCATGCGATGCAATGGAGAAACTTCTCAGCAATTTTCTCCCGAGCATATATCGATCTAACTGTGCATAAAAGTGGCACATGATTTATTTTTCCAGAACCCAATGTCTGCTGAGGAAGTAGCACTTTTATATTCCCAGTAGGGGCAGGGCGATGTAGGAATTTCTACATCGTGATGCATCGCCGTCCTTACATCGCGATGTAGCGATGTAGTTCAAACAGTTTGAAATATTCTTTCCGCTTTAGGGGCACCCCTCCTCCCCCAATTAGGGGAGTTTTCCTTACAAAAATATAGGCTTTTGTCAGATCTTTTTCTAATTTGGCACATAGGTTCTTTAATCACATGGGGTAGTACCCCATATGAATACTACCCCATTTGAAACTATCCTATGTGGATTTCCAGCATCAAAGGATATCTGGGCCGAATCTGGAAAAGATCCGACGAAAACTGGATTTTAATAAGGAAAACTGCTATGGGGTTTGCCACACATAGCGGGGCGAAAACTACACTATGAGAATGCCGAAACATCAAAAGACAAATGTACCAAATTTGGAACAGATCAGAGAAAAACTGGGTTCTTTTAAGACCCCCCCCCCCCCCCCCCACACACACACACACGTGGTTTTCCACTCCATAGCGGGACGAAGACGGGAATTTCCGAGCGTCAAAGGATATCTGTGACAATTTTGGAAAAGGCATGATAAAACTGGTTTTTTGTAAGAAAACCCCTCATTTGGTGGTTGTCCCCCATAGCGGGGCGAAAACCACCCTGTGAGAATTCCTGAGCATCAATGAACGAACCTCTATGCCAAATTTTGGAAAGATCCGACAAAAAATGAATTTTTTTTCAAGGAAAACCCCATCGGGGTTGCCCCCCCCCCCCACCCATACATTGACGAAAGCTAACCTCCGTGAATTCCTGAGCATCAAAGAACCTCTATGGCAAATTTAGAAAAGATCGGAAAAAAACTTTTTTTTATATAAGGAGAACCCCCAATGCGGTGTTGCTCCCCCCCCACCCCAACATGTAGGGTTGAAAACTACCATGTGTGAGTTCCCGAGCATCAGAGGACCTCTGTTCCAAATTTGGAAAAGATATGATAAAAACTGTTTTTCTATAAGAACCCCTACCGTATGGGGGTTGCCCCCCATAGCGGAAAGAAAACCACCCTATCAGAATTCCTGAGCATCAAATAACGAAACTCTACCAAATTCGGAAAGATCCAACAAAAACTGGATTTTTTATAGGAAAACTACCATTGGGGTTGCCCTCCCCCCCCATAGAAGACCGAAAACTACCCTGCGTGAATCCCCGTGCATCAAAGAGCCTATGTGTCAAATTTTGGAAAGATCCGACAAAAATTGGGTTTTTTCAACCCCCCCCCCCCCATCGCCCCCCCTCCCCTTATAAAGTGATGAAAACTACCCTGCGTGATTCTTGAGCATCTAAGAACCTCTGTGGCAAATTTAAAAAAGATCGGACAAAAACTTTTTTTTAATACGGAGAACCCCCAATGTAGGGCTGTCTGTCCCCCCCCCCACCCCCCACATAGAGGGACATAAACGACCTTGTGTGAATTCCCGAGCCTCCAATAACGAACCTCTGTGCCAAATTTGGAAAATATCCGACAAAAATTAGATTTTTTGAAGGAAAACCCCCATTATGGGGGGGGGGGGGTAATTAGATATCATGGGGAGTTTGATCTGCAATGATTTGTTTTACCTTTTTTAAGAAGTTGTTTGTTTGCATTTTTACATAAATAAAAATTTGCTTGACATATTTTATGTGCCTCTTTTTTTTAACAATTACTTGTCTTTTTTTTGACGGGGGGGGGGAGGGGGGCTGCAGGCCCGTTGTTTCAATTTTTCACCAAATATGACAAAGAGTCTGTACTCAATAAAAATTTTACAGAAAACGAACTAAAACAACGGCCAGTCATGTATAAAAACATGAATGTTCAAAAATCAAGACGGGAGGGGGGGGGGGATCACACGCACACGAATCTTATAAAATACAGTCGAACCTCGTTATAACGAACTTAAAGGGACCATTAAAGTCGATTATTATAAAAAGTTGGTTCGCTTTATCCAAAAAACAATAAACAATAAGACAAAGATTGCAAAAAAGTTCATTTCAGCAGTTATTTGTTTTAAGCGTGTTCGAATTAACGAGGTTCGACTGTATTCTCAAAAAAAAAAAATAATAATGTGCTCAAAGAAAAAAAAAAAAGGAAATAAATTTTCTTAAAAATTTACGAAATTAACGTCCTCATATATGACGAAATTAATTGACGAAACTAATGCTCTCAAAACTACGAAAATGATTGTTAATTTGACAAAACTAGAATGAAGAAATATTTCGTTACATTTGACGAAATTCGCATCCTCAAACCACTAACAAAAGCTGTTTCTTCAATTTGACGAAATGTTCGCTCGGAGCATATCCCTGGAAGTGGTTTCGTCAAAAACGAAGAAAATTTCGTCAAATTTGAAAGTCCATTTCTGAGAGTGCATATCCCCCCCCCCCTCTCTTAATTCTAAAATGAGAGCACTAGTGGGTTGGTAAGATAACTTTATATCAAAAGTACTAAATAAACCATCAGCAGACTTCAACATATTAATTAATTAGCTTACTAATTTACATCAGAACTAAACATCCGAAATCTACATATTTTATTTTAGTTACTGGAAAAACCAAAGCATACTATTTCATTGTGTTCGTGTGTTTTTCACTGTGGATTTTTGCAGTCACGATGTTCTAGACTTTTGATAAACGCTAAACACGTCTGTGATTTGTTCCCAAACGTGCTAAATACCCCTTATGTTGTTGTAAAACAATTGTTAGAAGATCTTCGAAAAAAAAATCATCATTTATTGAATTACCTTCTCAAATCAATTTGGTCAGCCTGAAAAATTGAGACGGATGGACATTCTCCCTATCCAATTCTAAGTTCCGCAATAATTCTTAAAGCACGTGAATCAATTATATCACTGATTTAGTAGCGATAGGCAATTTGCAATTATTCCAGTACATATGCATTTTCTTAAAATCTGAGCTCCCGTTATGTGTGTGTGTGTATCTGTCTGTCACACTCTAACGCCGAAATGGATGGACAATTTTTATTAAAAAAAAATTTCGAAAGGAGAGTTGATCGAGAGTGTTTTTAGCTAGATTGCGTCTTTGGATGACATTAATTAACGAAGATATTAATTAAAAACCTATAAAATATTTTTCGCGATTTTTGCAGTGAGAACATAGTTAACAATTTTAAAATTTAATACCAAAATAAAGAGAATTTTTTTTTTGCGTCTGATAAAATGTGTTTGGAGCTTCTATCTTTCATAAAATTCGAATTATGACGTTTTTTAAAGCAGATTTTAATAACGGCTAAGCCTTTATTCACGCGATTGAAAACCGAATGGGGCTGTTTCCTTCAGTCAAAAGTAGTACTTTTAGTCACTAAAATTGATAGAATAAGCAAAAAAATAAATAAATAAATAAATAAATAAAAAAATAAATAAATAAATAACTTAACCCAGAAAATTCTTTCATTTTCCCAACAGTTATTTTTTAATTCATTTTTTAATATGTCCGATTTTTCAAACAAGGCCTGGTCTTGGTGACGTCACAAATGATGCTCTTTGACGCATCTTTGTACCGCGTTTCCACGTTATGATAATCAAGAAGCGAATTAAAATTGCGTTCTACGCTTGCTATTAACCATATCGTTGCCAATACACGTGAGTAAAGATGCGAATTAAATATTTTGCTCTGTGAATGGCAACACAGAATGGCATTTCATCATTTGTGATGTCATAGACAAGAAATGTAAACAATGAAAGCGCGCAGATTTTAGCATTTTTTTTTTTTTTTCAAATATTAAACTGCATCAAATTATTTAAAAAATGGTCAGATCCTCTGTTTTTAAGCATGCTCTTTCAGAAAAAAAATACTTTAAAATTTTGGAAACGACCCCATTCATTGTTGGCCAACAAGGAAATTAAAAGCAGTGATTTAAAGTTTTTATCTGTTGCAAGTTTCTATTTAATAGCAAAAAAAAAAAAAAACCTTGACTTTGATTTTTAATAATATAAGACTTTTAAAAGGATTTTCAATTTTCCCTCTTGATTCTGCAGTTGCGACTCAATCGGGGTTTTTAAAAAATTTTAATTTTATCGTTCCTTGTCAATATACGCATTTGCGTTTTATTCCGCAATTTTAACTTTAGGACAATAAAAGTCTTCAGATTTCAAGCGATAAATGTTCGCATTGTATCCTTATCAACTAGAAATCAGTCCACAAACCTTTTCCACGACACATATATAACTTTATAACTTTTTCCTGAAAATCACCTTTTCGGACAGCGTTTTTATATGAAGAAGGTTTTTCATAAAAGTACAGAGATAAATACAGAACGTCATGTAACACTTTTAAGAGTTTTTTTTTTTTTTTTTTTTGAACTACTAAAGCTTAACCAAAGAGTAAATATTATGTTTATTTTGCATTCAATATTATAATGCTTCTTGAGAACACAAAAAGCGTTTCCCCAATAAGAAAAATATGCATGTTTGAACACTCAAAGTTATGATTGAAAGCTAGATAATGATAAGAAATTCTCTTCATGATTTGAGCCGCACTTTTCATTTGTGGTGTCATTTTCTTGGAATTTTCGAAAACTACAGGAATGCTTAAATTGTCTTTTCTGACCCAGAAAAGTTTTTTTGTCCTTTTGAGTGCGTTATGAAAAGTGCTTAGTATTTTTAAAAAAAAAAATTCTGTTATTTAAGCACTTTTATTATACTTGGCCTGATTGTCTCGGAGAAATCTGAGGCCTGGTTTTGCTCATATTTCTATTAGACCACTTAGAAACTTCGCGATTTCACTAAATGATTTGCTTAATCTTAAGGTACAACTTAGCGCTGAAAAAATAAAATTCTAAAATAAAATAATTATTTCAGTTAAGATGGAAAACAGCAAGTTTCATGTAACTTCTCCATTAAATGTTTAAATATAAAACCCATTGTTACAAATTTTGTTGCCTTTCAACACTAATGTTAAAAGCAATCATAATGAAAATTTTGAATCAAGGCTCCTCTGAAGCAAGCATGAAATTAGCAAACATAAATCCTACAGAGAAACAAGGATTAAATTTTAGTGCCTACTGCCTAAAGTTTTAGACACGTACATAGGTTTTTTCCCTTTTAGTGGGGAGCATTTATATTAAAAACGTGAGGGTAAAATTATTCTATTTCTGAAATACATTTACACTAAAAAGAATAAAAGAACAGAATGCTTTTAAAAATACCAAGCACTTTTCATAATGCACTCAAAAGGACAAAATAACTTTTCTAGATCAGAAAGGGCAATTTAAGAATTCTTGTATTTTTTCGAAAATTCTAAGAAAATGACACCACAAACGAAGAAAAGTGCGGTTCTAGTCATTTCAAACCAAACTTTCCCAATAAGAAAAATATGCATGTTTCAACACTCCAAGTTATGATTGAAAGCTAGATAATAATAAATCCTCTTCATGACGTGAGCCCCACTTTTCTTCGTTTGTGGTGTCATTTTCGAAAACTACAGGAATTTTTAAATTGTCCTTTGTGACCCAGAAAAATTATTTTGTACTTTTGAGTTCATTATGAAAAGTTCTTGGTATTTTTTAAAAAAATTCTGTTATTTGTTTGTTTACAAAATAAGTCAATTTTTGTTCTGCGCACTTGGTTTGTAATGGAAACACAATGTTGTCAGCCCCACTTAATCTTGTAACGGATAAACGAAAACCCCGCTTATACGAATAAAATCTCCAGGAACCGAATATTTCCCAATGTTAGACATTTCGCAATGTTAGGGATCCCGCTTAATCGAACAATTTCCCCGGTTAATCGAATAATAGTGATCAGCTTTCGCATATGTTTTAACTCCTGAATTTATCTACATTTTTTTATGTGTACAAGTGTGGGTTGCTTTGAATAAGTGATTTAACACCTCAACACCACTGAAACTACCACCCCTGATTCTTTATTAATGCTTTTGCTTATAAGGTTTGACTGTAGAGGACCCCCAAAAAAGTTTATTTAGGGTCTACATTAGTCGGGCCTTGAAAATATTACATACAAAGATCCAATTCGTCACACATCACGCAAAGCGAATATATGCGTTGCAAGAACTTACAAGTTGACCGTAATTCGTTGAAGCCTTTTTACTAAACTTGCTAGATATTTACTCCATTTAGGGAGTTTTTCTGAATGTAACTAGACTGCTAACTGACTATAGCAGAGCAAATATGCTGGAGGCAGTCCTTGTTTCAGAAGCCTACATTTTGATTTAGAAATGTATAAAATGGAGTTAAAACTGAATAATTTGGGTAAAACAGCTGAAATTATCTGAAAACTAGAGCTGCTAGAGAAAAACTAATTTCATATTTTGATTCAGAGCCCCAAACATATCTAAAATCAGTCCTCAAACTCTGGGCACCAAAAATACATTTTTTTGTGCTGTAAAGTAGATGCTGGGACACTTGGTGTTCCTGTCAAAGGGGTAAAATTAAGCAAACGAAATATTAACTACTTTCAAATTTATTTCTTCGTTTAAACCATTTCTTTAAATAAAAAAAAGAAGAAGAATACTCCCCGTAGCAGACCAAAAAGGTTATTTTGTTTTTACAACCTCAATGATATACATCAGCAAAAGTGGAAATAAATAATAATGTTTCTTCCCTCAATGATCAATAAAAGGGGAAATTTAGGGCGAATTTATTCTGATTAGTAGATGCATCAGTTCGGAACTCCGTAATCAAAAATTAGTGAAGAAACAAATTTCTCCCATCAACACAACGCTCAGGGGTCGAACGGCGCGATGACACTTCTTCCAGGCCCACTCAAAGAGAAAAATCGCGGTATCAGTTGCGGTTTTTCAACAGTAGCGAATGAGTACATTAGTTAAAAGAGAAGAACCATTGAACATCTGGAACTCTTCAAATCTTCAGATACAAAAGGCTTTAGAATCTCCAGAGGGGTCGTGTCTCCCCAACTCCCGCGAGGAAATGGCAACCCTCCGCCAAGCCAGTTCACCGTTGGCGACGAATTTGTTCCTAAATGTCGGCTTTAGTCTCATATCATGTTTCCGTTAGTATTTTTTTTTCTCTGCGGAGCTTACAAACTGGTCTCGAAGTGGAACTTCTTCTCCCTTTATCTATATTCTTTGCTACAGCCGTCTTTTTATATTCTGTTCGAACCGCCGTTCATAGGGCGCTGCTCAGCATACGCATGCGCTACCGGTCTGCAATTCTAATCATTTGCATATCATGCCCTACTTTACATTTCCTGCAATTTTCAGCTCACTCGCGTAAGTCTTTCGTGGTGTTGCAATTTTCACAAACGGGAGTGTAATATAAAGTACTTTATGCATATTTCTGGTGTTTCCCTACTTATAATAACAATTGTTGCTATTTTTTGCACTTATCAATTTTTAAAAACTTTTATTCGACAAAGTTTAAACGTTTACAGTAAGAATTTCTTTTATATATAAATCAATTTACTTTTGACGCAGTACACTTCTGTATGCAAAGACTCTTGAAATTTTATTGCATTTTTCGCCGAACAAATTACCGAATCGTAAAAATAAGATATTTTAAACGTTCTCAATAAATGCACATACGCGGGTTCATAATTTTTCTCAAAATGGTTGTTAAAAATACTTAATTGGCGTTATAATTACCCGCATCCATAAATGTAATTGCTGATCATAAATTTCCGAAGTAATTAGTGATTCTCGAAGCATGTGTTTACATAAGGGAAATAAAATCTGCGAGACGCGTAAATAAAATTTTCTTTACTTGAGTAACCAAAAGCATTGACGTTGGGTTATTCGAAGCATTCATGTTTTTATTATTCATAGTGGTTCTCAATCTCAACCGATGCTGCGCGTAACCGCTTGGGGTATGAAAGTATGTAAGGGTTACGCGGATAATTATCAAAAATTATACAAAATTATATTGATAAAGCTTTAATTTAGTTGTGAAAAATTTTTGATTTTTATCTCGTGAGTGTTTGTGTGTGTGTGCGAGAGTGTGTATGTAAAGGTAACGCGGATAATTTTTAAACTTTATACAAAATTATATTGATAAAACTTTAATTTTGTTGTGACAAAATTTTGATTTTTATCTCGTGAGTGTGTGTGTGCGAGAGTTTGTACGTAAGGGTTACGCGGATAATTATCAAAAATGATACAAAATAATATTGATAAACTTGCTTTCGTTGTGACAAAATTTTGACTTTTATTTCATGAATGTGTGTGTGCGCGAGAGTAAAATCGTTGAAACAGAAGTACAGGGGGATTTCAAAAGAGTTGTGGGGTTTCAAACCAGTATGTTTTTAGCGTGAAAATGGTGTCAAAACGAATCTTCTTTTACCTTCTAAAATCATTCTAAAGATATTCTATGTGCCCTCCTCCTAACACCTAACGATATCCTACCTATACCCAAACTCTTTCCAAACACGTTGTAGTATGACTACAGTCAGAGAAGCAATTGTTGCATTAATCCGATTTTTCAGATTGTCCAGATTAACTGGCAAAGGGTGGGGGGGTGGGTATAAGCACGTACCCATTACATACATTTACAAGAAAAAATCACATGGTGTTGGCTCCGGTGACTTAGGGGGCCAATCATAAAGTGCTAAATTATCTATCCCTTCATAGCCATTTTGACTAATTGAATAATAAATATAACAAGTGTAACACATACAATAACGCGTCGAAAAAAACCTAGTGGTAGCCAACTGAAACTTTACAACTAGGTTCATTCATGTTCCACCAAAAGCTGTACGGCCGCAGGCAGGTAAAGGGCAGTAACTGCAAAATTTTCATTTTCTTCCATTTCGTCCTCTATTGTTCGTTCGCTTTATTGCACAACCTTGAAAATTTGTTTTCCGGTTTGAAAAAAAAAGAACAAAACTAGCGTCTAATTCCAAGTTTTCCCTGTGGTTAGTGTTGAATCCAAAACGCGCTTCTTCAAATATCTCGAAAGCTCATTTCTGCAGATACTGTCGTTTACCTGTCCACGGCAGTGTATTGTAGACCAGGGGAGTGCCGCCAACTTAAGGAACTTACATTTTTATCACCATCGAAAAATCGTATTTATGAGCTAGATCAATATTTTGGATTATTGTACGCCATTTTAAGAATGTATACAAAATTTGTTATTAATAAACCTATAAAAGAAATAATCATAAAACATCAATTTGCCAACCTCTGCACTGCGGCGGTATTACCCAGGGAGGTGGGGAAATCCCGCCATGGACCTGGGCTAATCCCGTCACTAGTCAATATGACTAAAAGACTAAGCAGGAAAATTTATTGAAAATCCTATATGCAACTAGCATTACAATATAGGAATTGAAAAGCAAAAGACATGACATTTTTTGTTTATACGAGTGAAAAAAACAGTATTTTGAATTCATCTGATTTTCTTAAAACTTACAAAAATATTAAATGTAGTTTTCAACTGTTTCATCATCGCTACACTCTAAATGCACCCACTTGTCACAGCAAAGTACATCTGTATCACAGATCGTTCGTTCCATACTTATTGCATATAGCACAAAGTTGAACGTTTGGATCGCTTGCATCAAAAAGGTCATCATTTTCGTCGTCGTCACAAAACTTTTTGACGTCGATGTCATCTTCATCTGAAGAGTTTTCAAAACTAAGAAGTTGCTTGCCCCTTTTCTTAACAGATTTATTCATTTTCTTTTGCCGTGTTGTCCCTTCTTTCTCTTTCTTCGCCTTGGATTCAGTTTTGATGGACACTCCCAAAACCTTTACTGCAGATTTTCTTTTGGCTTGTTTCTTTTTCAACGTCTTCTCCTTTCTTTTAGCTACTGATTCTTCCAAAACTGCCTTCATTGGGGTTCTCATTAGAATTGACAAGTGACCTTTTCTTTTAGAACTTTCCTCTACTCTTTCTGCTGCCAATTTTGGAATTGGTAGAAACTTTTCTAGCGATTAAACATTTTTTGAAGCACTTCCTGAACGGTCTTTGATGACAAGGTGCTACATCCAGTAACTCACCTTCAGACGTATTGCTCGCATTTACAAGATTATTTCCTTCACCAGTTTCTTCTGTTAAAATTAACTTCTGTTAACTAACTCTTTTTGCTAAGCACAATTACCAGAGCGCATTTTCGATCCTTTAAAAAATTGCTTTCGACCTATACAGTGGAAAGATGTTTCCGGGGGTAATGCCGCCACCATGGCGGTATCACTCCCGGAGAAGTGGCGTCATAACCCCGAAATGACAAGATGGAAGAAATGTAGATTTAAAGACATTGAAACAAACGGAAGTGATCAATATTGTTGATTAAAATATAGGCTAAAATATCTTGTTAAAAGTTGTTCATAGCAAATGCGGTCACTGTAGCATCTAAAGGTACATACCTCAGCTTATTTAAAGTGGAAAAATAAGATCAAACTTCTTCAAAACAACGTTCGTCTCTATAAGAGCAAAAGAACGGACGCACTGACTGCCATCGACTTGGGGGCATTGGTTGTAGCATCGTTCGCTACAGGTCATGAGCTGTCAGTCCTGCTATCCGGTTTCCTTGACTAAAAAATCAGGGGTGGCGTCATTTTCCCAGGTGGCGGTAATTCCCCGGTCTACCCTAGGTCCAATGTACAAAATCTCCAAACAAGTTGCCTTATGAAAGTCCACCATTTTTTTTCTCTCGAAAGATTTTTTTCTGAGAAAAACTAGTCACCACGATATACTTTTTAGTCGTTCGGGATTTATCGGAGCCTGACTGTAACAATAAATGTTTAATTGAGTTTAGATCAAATATCCATTATTTTGCATACAACAGAAGAAATAATTAAGTACGAAAAACTAAATTCTAACTAAATTACTTTTTGCAGTAATGATCATGATGAATTATTTCCCAGTACACGAGCCAACAATTTTTGTTTCAGTTGTTAGTTGAGTCACAAGCTTTAGTTTGAAAAATTTCTGAGAACATATTTTGGCAAAAGAAATAAGTATAATTTGCTTTATACAATCACGGCGGATTGTTATGGTATGCCTTTTGATCTTTCTTTTGCTTCTAGAGATTACAATTTGAACAGCACAAAATTTCAATGGATGAGACCATTAAATGGATGCAAAAGAATCTTATCTTTCGGCTCAGTCTATCTTCTTTGGAAGGAGATGCAATAATAGAAAATAATTTCCATGTTTCGAGGAATAATTTATTTAAGAGTTTGCTCGAAGCTCTTGTCGTACGAACCTTCAACTTGCTGGAGAAAATATTAGGTTGTTGTGTATTCAGCAATTATATTTAGAAGAAAAATCTCCCAGAGAAATTTAACTTCCCTCTATTATTCTTTCTCAAAGCGCAATTACGGCCAGAGGTTGATGGCTTTCTGAAATGCCTTGCAATAACAATGGATTTCTTTTTTAGTGTTAATGCTACCAGGGGTAAAAGTTTTTGTCTGTCAAGTCGCAAAAAGAAAACTAACTTAAACGCTTGAAAGACACTTGCTCCAAGAAGGAACTGGTTTAAATTTAATAAACGAAATGAGGAGTTTACTTTCAAAATGGGTTACATCCCGACTTACATTTTTTTGGCAAAGCGAAGAAAACGTTTTACGCACAAGCACTAACTGTTAGAATTTCGAATTTCTTACGATGTTTTGGTTGAATAAGTGACTATTGGCATAGGTGTGATCCTTTTTCTTCAATTTTACCAGACCTAAATTGCTAATTTTATTTTGGATAAACTATTTCTTCTTGGTGTAAAACAGTGGATATCACCCCTTTTGCAAAAAATCAAGCATTTTCTTCAGAGATAAACTTTATTAAATTGAACCAAAATATGCAACATTTATATATATAGTTATAGCTTGACAGCAAACATTTATACAATCCAAACTGTTTTTGAAAATGAAATTTGCAAGTTTAAGCATAAATTTAATGGTAACTAGATTTTTCTGCTTTAACTGTTAAAATTAAACAACGATGCAATTTTTTTCACTTTTCATAAGGAACAAAACACTATTTTTTCTTTCTGTTTATCTAAAAAAATCCATCTTTTGTTTGTCAAGTTCAGTATTTTGAACCTGACACAACTCAATTCACACTCAATCAATTGTACTATTTTTTTTTCTTTTTTTGAAGAAAATTCACTTTTGTTTCAGTAACCTGTATTTCAAAATATTTAAAAATTCCTTTTTTTTGATGTGCTGCTATTTTTACATTTCTCAAGATTTGTCGTTGAAAGATAAAACTTCGAAATCAGTGTGACGAAATACTACTGCTTGAACTTTAAAATATTCATTTTGTTTTGAGAAATTTGAAATAATTCTTTCACATCTAATCCACTGTTCGATAATTCTTTAAGAAAACTTTTTGTTACGTTATGTAACCTGCGTACTTTGTTACGCTCTCTGTAAACAGATTAAATTCAATCGATTGAATTAGATCGTCCGGGCCAGGCCCGAACACTCGTTCAACTGGTTACCAGTTGACCGCTCTATCAATCGAGCTATTCAGTTCAGCCGCAAGTTAAACTTATCACTTTACCCGAAAAACTCGTTCTGAAGCTTTTAAACAGGTTTTTTTTTGACAGAAAAAAAACGATTTTTAGACATGGGTCTATTTTTCGTCATTAGCCAGCATGATAAGCTTTAAAATGAGGGGTAAATCAAAGAAATTGATCAATAATAGAAGAAGATCTCGCATAACGACAAAAAAACAGGCTACAGAAATAATATATAAAAATGTTCCATTGGGCTTAAAAATGCTCATAACTTTTTTCACTGATTTTACAGCCTTTTTTTTTTTTTTTGAAATTCGAAGGAAGTAAATGAATTCCAGGGGTATTTTTCGCGGGCTTTCGAAAGGGACTTTAATCAATAAAATTGGATAATTATTTCGGGTTGAAGTAGCCATTTAATGCCATATTTGGATCCCAAAATTAAAATGCGAACGGTTCGGTTCTTTTTTTTCATTTGAAAACCCCCTTACGTTCCTTCTCGGGTGCCCAAGTACCTCCCTGCCAAATCTGGTCCATATCCGACGAAAACCGATTGGTATAAGGAACATACATATATATAGTACATATTCTTTGTTTTATTTACGGTAAGTGCTCTAGTAGTCGGTTACAAGGACATAAGCTGTTTATAAATATAATATGTATAATCAGTAAGTTGTCGCCCTATAGCCTGGGTTAAGGCAGAAATACATGAAATACACCGTCAATTCCAGCCGAGGATTGCAGTTTCGTGCTTATTAGCACTCATCAGCCCGGCATAGGAGTGACTGAGCTGGAGGTGGAAAACCTCTTAAGGAAGCCTAGAGTGCCAAACAAACTGGTAGCTAATGCAGAATTAGGTTTTCCACCTCCAGTTCAGTCACTCCTATGCCTGGCTGATGAGTGCTAATAAGCACGAAACTGCAGTCCTCGGCTGGAATTGACTGAGCTGGCGGTGTATTTCATGTATTTCTGCCTTAGCCCTGGCTATAGGGCGGTAACTTACTGAATATACCTGCCTTGCCTTCAATATTCGAGTTGAACCGAACCATTGTTTCGGTCACTCGTCTGGTCAGTGCTAATTCTGCATTAGCTACCAGTTTGTTTGGCACTCTAGGCTTCCTTAAGAGGTTTTCCACATCCAGCTCAGTCACTTTTATGCCGGGCTGATGAGTGCTAATAAGCACGAAACTGCAGTCCTCGGCTGGAATTGACTGAGCTGGCGAAGTATTTCATGAATATGTATAACTCAAAATCGGATATGATTCACTCCCACATTCCTTTACTTCCGCAATTATCATCCAATAACAGTGAAGTTGTAATTAAGTAGTAATGAGTCATTTTATTTTAAATGGTGTGCCCATCATCCTAGTTTGCGATTCTACTTTTTTTTCTGTTTAGAAGACACATCATCTTTAAATGTTAAGTACCCATCTTTTTTAAGTTCTATTGTAAATTCGCTTTCACTTATGTTTTAATGATTGTATAACATAACGTTTCAATTAAAGAATAACTCCTTCTTAGACTCAATTATTTTTAGAGGGGTGGCCGACCACTGCGTACTGAATTCTTATGCATTTCCAATAGTCGGTTATGGCAGATTGACAACTGTTCTATACTGGATTTTCTGAAGTTCATCAAACAATAATTAAGATAAAGTATTGACACACAGTGGCAATTTAGCTGTTTTGAGTAAATATTCCCTTTCTAACGTTATTTCTTCAAAAGAAAATGTCTAAATTTTGTGCCTTAACTTTTTTTGACAAATAGAGTCGTTTCATCATTTTACTGCTTCTAATGTTGGTTTTAGTGAAGAATTCTCAAAAACAGGGTTGATAACAGGTTTGTAAATTCAGTCTGTCGTTGCGTTTAGAATATAAGTTCTAATACTCAACTTGTCATTAATGTTCTTGTTGAAAGCTGTAAGATTATCTTCATGACATCCCCCATTTCTCAATTTCATTTAAACCATATACAATCCGGTCATCTGGGCAATAAGGGGGGGGGGCAATTAATCCTCTGTATTTTCAAAACATAAATTAAATATGCATTTTTGGTTGTATTTTGATGCTTTTTTCCTATAAAATGCACTGGATTTATTTCAGTTTTCGCCCCGGTTCGGAAAATACATAGATCCGCCACGGGTGGGCAAGAATGGTAAAAGTAGCCCTAATTAGGTGCTGCTCTACTGCAGGATTTCAAAAAACCTTTCACTGAAAGCCTATACCTACAATTCGTACTTTACATGCGTTTTACTCAAAAATTTTAAAACGTTCACTTGCATCCCTTTGCTTTTTACTTTCTTCTTACATAATTTCACTCCATATTTGCCATTACTGCGCTATCTTAAGAGTGCAATGAAAAATCCGTCTTAGGTTTGAGTCCTCGCAATAAAAGAGAAAGTAATAAAGAAGGTTAAAACTTTCCAAACAAGGTGTAGGAGTGGCGGAAACTCATTATGTACCGCTACTGCAAGGACATTAAAATAAAGCGAAACAATAAACTGGAGGCAATTAAGATAACCGCTGGAGAATTTTTAATATTTCAGAATGACTAAGTGCTTACAAGAAGCCATCATTATTTCGCAGACAGAAGAAGTGTAGATGGAAGATACAGCTTCTCCGTTGTCAATGTTGGATTGTTGGGAATGGGTCGTCTAATCAGCCATCTATTGTCCAGCCATCTTGTGCCTAATGAGGATAAAGATTAACTGAAGAAGCAGAAGAACGGAAATGGTTGTAACAAAGCTTGGTGTCATGCCTTTAGGAATCTTGCGAAACGGTTTCGCTTTTTAATGTGGCAATGCTTTATTCCATGTCATCTTCACTTTTCATTTAATCACTCTGTTGCTTTTAACGGGGCTGAGTCTTGGCTTCGAACCATTTGCAGACCTAGTGCATTCCTTAGAGCTTAGCAACATTATTGCATGTGGCAGCGCTACCGGCGAATGCCATTACCTCCAGAAATTTGACCCAGTTTTCCCACTAGATGGAGGCACAAGGGATCTTATGATGCGAAAACTTTGCTAGGAAATTTAGCTTTGGCATGAGTATTCAAAGCCAAACGAGTACTCGAGGGATCTTTTACATGCAACATAACCGTACAACACGGACTTCTTCCATTTCTTGCATCTTGAAAGTTAGGCGGTTTAGAACCAGGTTCGATCCTGCGCTTTCAGGCACAATAAGTCAACGTCTATCTACTACATCATTGTGTTGGCTATTTCCTGTTAACAGTAGCGTAGCAGTGTAGCGTTAAGTTTCTCATGAATGGGGAGGGAGTCCTCTTATAACACATTCCGGCATGCCTGCCATGTAGTGACAATTGGAGTATGGGATAAGTAAAAAGCACACATGGGGTGATTGTTAAAGCTAAATGATTGTTATGAGACAACTAATCAACATAAGGGGAACAATTTGAAGTATGGGGTAAATGGAAACGAACAGAGTAAGCACACTTTGGGTGATCTTTAAAGCTAAATGAATGGTGGGGGATAACTAATTAACATAGGAGGGAGAATTAGAATATGGCGTAAATGGAAACAAACAGAATAAGCACTCTTTCGGTGATCTTTAAAGCTAAAGGAATGTTGGGTGACAACTAATCAACATAGGAGGGACAATTGGAGTATGTCATAAATGGAAACAAACAGAATAAGCACACTTTGGGTGATCTTTAAAGCTAAACGATTGGTGGGTGGCAACTAATCAACATAAGGGGGACAATTGGAGTTTGGCGTAAATGGAAACAAACAGAATAAGCACACTTTAGGTGATCTTTAAAGCTAAAGGAATGTTGGGTGACAACTAATCAACATAAGGGTAGTTGTTGGAGTATGGCGTAAATGGAAACAAACAAAATAAGCACACTTTGGGTGATCTTTAAAGCTAAACGATTGGTGGGTGGCAACTAATCAACATAAGGGGTACAGTTGGAGTATGGCGTAAATGGAAACAAACAGAATAAAAACACTTTAAAGCTAAACGAATGGCGGGTGACAACTAGTCAATATAAGGAGGACATTCTGCGCTGTTTCCAACTAACTATAAAGGCATTACAATTGTGAGAAGATGGAACCATGAAAAAGCAAAGTTTGGTGATCGTAAATTCTTCTCTACAGCAGTTTTTTTTTTAAACCGGCGTGTCGTTTTTATTTTGTTACGTTTTGACATGATGCATGAAAAGATATCTGAGATACGCTTCTAAAAAAACTAGAACATAATTGGATGTAACTTAAACTTGCTTCTTTTAAAATGAGCAGATTAGAAAATTGTTTTGAAAATTACAGTACATAAAAAAGAGCGATGTGTTTCAAAACAACACTTGCATTGAAAGATTATTTCTCATTTTCGGCAGTAAATTTGCACCGTGAAAAAAAAAAAGAAAGTGGAATATTTTAACTTGCCTCATACATGAGAGTAAAGGGAAAAATAAAATATTTTTGAAATACTTACACTTACGTTTCGATTTAATCATTAAAAATATTTTTCATAGAATGAGTGAGTAAATAAAAAAAAGTTGAAGAATAAAATAGATAAATTAATTAATTAATATAAAGTGTGTGTGCCAAATAAAACTATATAGACTAATGACGCCCCCCCCCCTCTTTCTATGTAGGACAGCAAAAATTCGCTAGATATAGTTATATATGTGTATGTAATTCTAGATTAACAAACGTAATTACATCATCAAGAAGTATCACCTGTTGTAACGTTACCACAAACTGCCTTAATTGCCATCTCCCGGAAATAACCTCAAATATTTAATAGTCTCCAATAAAATTCCGAATTCCAAATGATAAAAGACGATGTTCCAATGAAATCCCATGTTTGCCCGCCATTACACCTAAGCTACGTTATCCATTTCCAATGGAATAACTTCTGTTTAACATCCAGCTAAGCGCAGTCGGGTACAAAAACATTCCAAATTCATCCTTCTTTTCATTTATTTATTCTTTCTTATACTGCATCGATCATTCCCTATCGATTGCGTTTGTTTTCCAAACTCTTGATCACAGCACAGCACTTTTCTCTGCCAAAATCCGATTTCCGTACGATGCGTTAAACGGCTTAAGCGGAGAGACTTTATTGGAGCAGGCTTCCATTGTGGTAAGGGGAGAAATTCGATTTAGGCTATCTCTTGTCCTTTCGGAGTTGGGAGACAGATAAATTTCGTTAAGTTCCGCTGAGGGATTTAATTTTTTTCCCCCTCGACTACGTGTGGAACTGGAGCTGGAACTGCTGGCTTATAATTAGACATTGCTGGTTTCACAAGATTTTTTTTTCTTTTCCTTCCTTAATGGAATTTGTTAGTCTGTCCTTTCGTTTTATCTGTATCAGAACCGAAAGCTGTTAAAATGGGAGGTATTTAACTACGTCTTTAGTTTTCTTTCCTGAACTAAAAGAAGCTTTTTCGATGGGTTTAAAATCCGTTTTAAAAATATTTTTTGAAAGTTCCATTTACTTCATTTATTCGCACAGAAAGAAAAAAAAGGATGGTTGTAAGTGCATGGGTTATCGATATGTACTGAGTTTTTTCTAAAGTATCTTGGCATTTTTCTAGAAAAACCTTTCATTGACTAACTTTTTACTACAAAGTAAAACCAGTGCATTTCAATGTGATTTTTCAGCAAGTAAGCACCACTTGCTTACTTGCTGAGCAAGTGGTGGTGGACGCGAATGACATCTTTTGCAAGCGTATGTGTTGCTATTTGGGTTGCTGCATCAGTTATGCTTTGTTTTAGTTGGTGTTGGTCAAAGACACTTACGTGTGGTTCCGTCGACCATTTTCGTAAAAATCAAAACTGTGCCAAAGGAAATTAATATAATTAAATCTTGAAAAAAATATTCATCCGAAAGTTTTCCAAAATATGAAGAGCAAGTTTGGCGACGCCATCATTAGACGTCTGTCATGCTGTTGACGAAGTTTTAGTTTTGACGAAAATGACTGAATTAAGAGTACGTAATTACCTGTGTGCACCTTCAATTTGATGAACCCACACGAAAAAGTCTAGGAGTGTTAAATCAGGAGAGTGCGGTGCCCTTAGTCTGCGACTTATGCACCTTTCGGCAACTTTTTTTTAAAAGAAATCTTGTACAATTTGTACAATAGTGGTGGAGTGCACCGCCTTACCGGAAAATAAATGCTTTTTGGATTTCATTAGTTTTAATTACAGCTGCAATAGGATACCTTGATATGTAGGAAAAAAAGAAACCCGAATTATCGAGGTAGATTTAAACAACGTTAATTTCTCAAATGAACTGAAAGGAAAAGAAATAGTTACTAAAAATTCAGTATGGATGAGTTAATTACTCTTTTTTTTTTTTTTTTTTTGTTATCATTTCTTCCACACATTTTCTAAAACAATCATTGTTACGTAAAAATATTTATAGGCTCTTGTAAACCCATTTTAGCAAATTGTAAGAAACTCATTTCGGTTGCTGTAAATATCGTTAGGTCCAGTTTTATACGTATAGAACAAACATTGTTACGTAAAAGTATTAACAGGCTCTTGAAACACCCATTATAACAAAATGTAAGAAACTCATTTCGGTTGCTGTAAATATCGTTAGATCTAGTTTTATACATATAGTACAAACATTGCTACGTAAAAGTATTAACAGGCTCTTGAAACACCCATTATAACAAATAGTAAAAAACTCATTTCGGTTGCTGTAAATATCGTTAGTTTCCAGTTTTACTCATATAGAAAAAAACATTGTTACGTAAAATATTAATTGACTTTGGAAACATCCATTGCAACAAATTGTAAGAAACTCATTTCGGTTGCTGTAGATATCATTAGGTCCCGTTTTACTCATGTAGAAGTTTAAATGCAGCTTTAAAAAAGCGAAAGTGGTTTGTAGGTTCTTGATTATCAGGAAAATTCATAAATCATATTTCACTTACAGAGTGATATCGTTAGAAGTTCACATGGGCGGATTTAGAGGGGGGGGGGGGGCATGGGGGCCATGCCCCCATCCCCCGAGAAAATTTCAAGAATAGTTAAACCCCTCTTTTTTGAGCAAAAATGAAAAAAACTTCCTTATGATGCATGCAAAGTCTAACAATAAGGAAACAACGAGAGGTGGCCATCGCAACATTGAAAAAATTTCAAAAATAGTTAAAAACCTTTTTCAGAGTTGAATATTACGAAAAAATCCCTATTATTCCTCAAAGTCTAACATGAATATAAAAACAACGCCGAGGAGCCATAAAACCACCCTGAGGAAGTTTCAAGTATAGTTTTTTAAGCCTCTTTCCTCGCTTAAATTGAAAACAAGAAAATTCATTGTAATTCATGTGAAATCTAACATGAATGGAAACAATGCCAGAGGGAGGGCATGGTCACCTCACGAAAATTTTAAAAATATCAAGTGTATACCAAATATTTGAGTTCATTTAGCACTTACGACCGCGGTGTCTTACACAAAGCGAGCAAGAATAGCTGGATGGTTTCTGGTCTCTTTGGAAGGTACGCATATTTTTTGCTGTTAATGGCAGATAAAAAAATAACCATGATTTTGAAATCTAGAGAAAATTTCTGTCTAGTTTCATATGTAATTCGATATAAAAATATGGTATTTTGAGAAATAGATTCACACCATCAACAAGCCAATATCTCGCTGCTGGATAAGACGAAAACTATTTTTTCAGTCCCTGATTTAAGAAATGGTAAGTTATTTTAGTAATTAACACCTACACAGATTGATTATATCGTATGCAATATTAAGTTGAAACTAAAGGAAATTCCAATTTGAGAAAAAAACATAAGCGCAATTAGATCCGAGATTTTGTATGATATAACGCTTTTGTGTTGTTCTTTTTCATATTTTAAATGTGTTTCATTTCAAAAACTTAGTTTTCCTAGTTTTCAAGCTAAAAGTATGAATTTTGCTTACAAATTTACGTTGCAAAAAAGCTTTGCTTATGTACATTGGAAATAAAAGAGCTGCGAGCTTAAGATTCAAAGAAATTTGTACAGAAATTTTTAAAGAAACACTTTTTATATATATATAATATTTTTAAAATATTTCTTTACTAACCTGTCAATAGTTTATACTACCTGTTTCAATATTCCATCCGAACAGACGAACGAAAATTTGTTAGTAAAAAGTTAATAATAAAATACATTTAATGATTGCGCGTTAAGTTAAAGTTAGATTTAAGTTTTAACCTGGCTTTATGCTGTGCTATGTAAATATTCTTCATTCCCTTTTTTAATATGGGATCCTACAAACCACTCCTCTTGTTAATATTATCAAAGATCGTCTACAAACTGCGTTTAAAAAAGTAAACTGTAAAAAATTTCCAGGGGAGGGTTCCCCACCTCTCCTTTTCGCCAACATCCTTCAAGATCGGCCAAAATTTTGTTTTATGCGCCTGAGTTTCAAAATGTTTCCGGGGGAGAACCCCCCCCCCCCCCCTACATCATTGAAAGTTTTCAAGAATTATGTTTTTGGAGCTTCAATTTCAATAAGTCGCTGGTCCTCTAAAAGTTACTCATGAATCATGGATTGCCTACATTTACAATTAAAAAAGTTCAATTTTGAAAAAATTTTGCGAGAGGACCTCAGAATCTCTTCAACCCCAAACTTTACCAAAGATAGTCTAGAAAGCGTTTTTAAGTCTATAAATTAAAAAAAATTCCAGGGATGTGCCTTTTAATCTCTCCTCCCCTTAATATCACCAAAAAATCGTCTAAAACAGTCTTTTAGAGCCACAATTTCAAACAATTTCCGGGGAGGAGCGCTCCAAACCTCTTCTCCTTTACCATTACCAAAGATAATTTGAATGCATCTTTAAGACTGTAAATTACTCGTAGAAAAATTTCTTTGTGTGGGCCCTCGAATCTCTCCTCCACGTATCATCACGAAAAGATCGTATTAAACGGCGTCTTTAGCTCTAGTATTGCAAAAAAAGAACCCCCGCACCTCCCTCTTCTTAACATTATTGGAGATAATGTTTGCGTTTTCTAGGTTTCAATTTCGAAAAATGGTCGGGGAGGGGCTCACACCCGAGCCCTTAATATTACGAAAGACAGTTAAAATGCATTTCCGAGATTACAAATCAGAAAACTTTCCTTTGACGGGCCCTCAAATCTCTCCTCTCTCTAACAAAGATCGTCTAAAACTGCATTCTTAGACTTACAATTTCGAAAAATATGCAGGGGAGCGCCACCGAACCTCTTCTCCCCTAACATTACCAAAGATCGTCTAAAATGCCTTTTTAAGACTACAAATTCAAAAAATTTTCCGGGGGAGGGCCCCTTTTACTTCGGAGTTAATATTATTCTTACGGTTGGTTCATGTCGGATTCCTCTTAACATATAAGTCCTATACAGTCGCCTCAGAAACTAACAGTACTGATTACAGGAATACCACTTTGAGGCGACGATATATGCACACGTTTGTTAAGAAAAGAAGAATATTATTGGAAAGGTTACAGCCTTTACGTTTAACTTGTGTCGCCTAGTGAAAATTCCTAAAAAACGCTCTGGTTAAAAGGTGGACTCTGTATTGATATTTGTAAAATTTTAAAATTTCCAAGCATCATATTTTTTCAAATGGCCCCCTCCGAAAATTCTGTCTGGATCCGCCCCTGGAAGTTCAACTACGTAACACAAGTAGTTTTCACTTTTCAAAACTAAAACTTGATCTTTCTGAGAAAATGTTAAACCGATTTTCATTCACATGACAGTCTGACGCAGTGGGAGAAGCAAAGGGATGCAAGTGGATAATCTAAAATTTTGAGAAAAACGTGTTTAAGTTCTGATGTTAGGAAAAAATATTGGAATTTTTTTTTTTTTTTTCAAATCCCACTGTATAGCAGTGCCTACCAGGGATACTAGAACTTTTTCTTGCTCTAAAACAGAGGAACGGTTCTTCTACCTCTTTCACTGATTATTTCCAAATTTTTAATTTTGACTCTTACATCCCTCTGCTTCTCAACTGCCTCAGTTTTGGGGAGAGCTTTTTAAAAACAAAGATAATTTGTGTGAAGCACCGTTTAAACATTTCTCTTTTATACGTTTTTATCAATTATACATTTTTTACTTCCTTTTACAAAAAAGGAAGTATTATATTCGCGAAAAAATTTTTACTCAAAAATCGACCTTAATTTCCATTTTACTCACCCCCGAATGAATACTCAGTTTTTTTTTTTTTTGGACTCGACCACACGCGGATAAGTGCCTAAGAATGCATAGACATGCGAGATACCCATAATGACGATTCCCGAGTTAATTACAACGAATTTTCTCGTGACGTCTGTATGTACGTATGTATGTGGCATAACTCAAGAACGGTAAGTCCTAGAAAGTTTGAAATTTGGTACGTAGACTCCTAGTAGGGCCTAGTTGTGCACCTCCCCTTTTGATTGCATTCGGATGTTTCTAAGGGGGTCTTTTGCCCTTTTTTGGGGGAAATCATTGTTAATTTCGATGTAAACTCAAGTGGTGTTATAATTTGTCGGACGTTTGGCGATATATCGCCAGTATTTTGGTCGCCAAGTTTTGTCGCCACCTTGGTGAAAAATTTGACGATATATATATTTTCTTTTAATTTTAAATTTGGTTTCAATTTGGCCACTGTTGGTGATATTTAGAGAGTAAACAATTGAATCATTAAAATTGCCAATCGTGAGGAAATGACATTAAATTGTTGTAAAAGAAAGTCATGTGATGCACACATCAGCTCGTTTAAATCGGTCCCTGCAGAGTCTAATACATATTAGCGTATCCCCATTATAGGTTTTTTTTTTTCATTTATACACTTTTTTCATACAGTCCCTTCAAAAACGTATAAACGGTGAACTAATAAACTCTAATCCGAAAAATCATTTAATGATATTTTGTGGAAGAAGCAACTAAGTAAATGCTTTCAAAAGCGCTGGTAGTTTGCATAAAAATTAGAATTCGTTAAAACGTGTTTCACTTCTGTAGAAATTTGGGTGTTATTTTAGCAAGCTAAGGATAGTTTGGCGCATGAGCGTCGCGGCCGGGGAAGTCCAAGGGGTCCGCCCCCCCCCCCCCCCCCCCCCCCCCCCCCCCCCCCCCAATATTTGAGGACCGGACCCCCTCGATAATTGTCAAGATAAAAATTCATTATTTTGGGGAAATTATTTTTGCTTTGAAGACTTTACACAGTTGCATAATACATAATTTACCATGTTTAATTCATATCAAATAAAACAAAATAAACATCGCAAAATAAAAAATACAACCGAACTAAAAAAAAAAAAAAAAAAAAATAGGTGATGTGTATAGTGAACGGAAAGTCGGAAAGTGAACTCCAATGACAAACCATTGCTCTGCTCTCTGCACACACTAGCTTTAGTGAAGGATACTAGAAAGGGGACACCTTCTCCCTAGTGCAATGTCAACCATCCATAGTCGTGTCGCCGGCCTCCCCAGCTTGAAAGTCATTCCAGCGTATTTTTTGCTATTTAGGGGGAAACAACGGGACAACTTTGAAATACTGAAACTAGATGGACAACTCCTCCCCCCCCCCCCCCCCCCCGCCATTTTATATTACGACTCTTGTGATAATAAGTCAACAGAAGTCAGACGGGGATCTAAATTTCTGTTCCTTTCTTTCTTATCTCGTTCCTCGGCACTTTCAGGTTTCTGTTTCGAGTTTTGCAGTGTTTGTTTCTTCGATTCGATTCAATTTATAGCGACCCCGATGTTACCCAAACAAAATGAGACACCAGACCTCTTTGGCGGTTTTTTGCAGCTGGCCCTTACCCTGGCCAAATGATGCACAAAAATTTAGAAGACCACTTAGCTGGTCAAAGGTTAAGTTTGGGGTAGAAAGGGAAAGGACGTGTCATGTGTTTGACATTATTCTACACGTGGCTTCAAAGTACCTTTTCGAAGCGCGGTTTCTCAAATGTGTTTGCGGCATCTCAAATTTGACCAAAAAAGCGTTACGTTACAAAAAAAAAAAAAAAAAAGGAGGAGTCTAAAAATCAACGTGCAATTTCAAAAGCAAATCGTAAGCCAGCATAACGATGGATACTCTGGTGTCACTTCCGATAGACCAACGAAAAAAGAAGCGCAAGATGACCAGAGGAAAAAAAAGATAGAAATAAAAGGAGCTTCCCTATTGGGAAACGTTCCGACAAAAATAAAGATAATTTCATGTGGTCTTTTGGTCTCCTTGAGAATAAGTGACCTGAAGAGCGCTCCTATTTTGGCAAAAATACTTTTTTTTACATATTCAATTACGTCTATGGAGAGGTGACTTGAAACGGGAAAATGTAGCAAACCTTCTACATCAAATGAACCTGAACAATTTTTAACTACTGAATCATCATCAACATCCACGGAACCGTCTTCGAAAAGTCAAAAGACCGTGATAGGTAAGTACCATTCTGTTTAGTGTATGCAATACATGCAGGGGCTCCCCGATTTTATACTATTCAGATGGGGTTACTTCTAGATTTTCCGAATGAAATTCCTAATTACTCACATCACTACATCCAATGAGAATATCTTTTTAATGCAATATTTCACAAAAAACTACTCGAAATTTGGACACTCGTCAGACAAAAGTTTCTGGGAAAGGAAAGTTTATGAAAGTTCACAGTGACCTCCTATCGAGTAGCCCCTGAATGCCTGCTAAGCAGGTATGCTTTACAATCAATATTTTGACATTATGAGTCCTATCGGAGTTAATGCGTTCAACTTTCTCTCTCTCTCTTTTTTTTTTTTTTTTTGAATGTTTCATCTTTTACAAATTTTTATGGAATAAATAATATTCCTTTTAGTTCTTAAAGCTTAACAGAAAATTATCCATTAATAATCCTGCTTTACAGAACAAATTTTATTGAAATAACCATTTTAAAACTTATTGTCACGGGCCAGAAAAAGGCAGTTCATTTCTCTATCTCTTTCCCATCGTCCTCTGATTAGAATTCAATTATACATCAAATGCCGTTTGTTCTCTGTGTAGGCCAGTATTTTTCAATCTATGGGGTGTGCCTCTCAAGGCAGGCCTGTCACTTAAAGAGGATCAGGAGCTCCCTGCTGACTTTGAGAAATCAGAAATTAATGTATTTACATAGGCATGGTTTTTGCTGTTTTTTGGTTTCATATGCATTGAGTGTATGGAGGATTCAACAAAAAAGCAAAATTTTGATGCATTTGTTACAAAAAACCTGAAAAAATTAAGAAAATACTTTAAAAGGCTGCATTATTAAAATATGATATCATGAGAGCTTAATTATTTGTGTCTTATTTTATTCTCTTAGTTGTGTGTTTCGTAGGTTCGTGAATGTCATAACGGTGAATTATATACTTTAATTTTTTAATTAAAAAACATCAAATTAAACTCCTTCGAATCCAACTTGTGCCAAGAATTTAGAGCTGCAGGGTTTGTCACTATGTAATATAAAAATTTAATTATACAGTTGTCGCGACCTATATATATAAGTCACATTTTGTTCTAAACAGCTTTGATTCCATAAAGCGGCTGATTCAATAAAGCTGGATTTCGTTTTTGATGATTTCATTCATTAAGAACGGTTAATTCAATTGTCCACTGTTTCAAAGTGTTGAAAATTCGGTGCGGCTACTCTTGGTGCGCCGCCCTTCGTCGTGTAAAGCTGAAAGAAGCTTCAGTGCGCTGAAAAAGCTGAAATTGTATCTCAGGTCGACTATGACACAAAAATGAACGTAACATTGCTTTATGTTACGTTCACAAAAACATCTTGGACGAGATTGATCACAAAAAAATAGCACAGATATTCGTATCCCATGTGCAGTCTAGAAAAAATGTATTTGTTGGTATTTATTTTTTTTTTCTTATTAAGTGTAATATGTAAATCAAGATGTACCCGTTTAAAAGTATTTTATTAAATGTAAACCCATTTTTATTTAATGTCAAGTATTTGTCTCATATATATATATATATATATATATATATATATATATATATATATATATATATATATATATATACACAAATTTTTCTTAATGCAACTTGAAAATGACAGTCAGAATGGTCCCCCCCCCCCCAATAAATTTCAGCTGACGACGCCAATGGTTTGGCTTAATCATTTATTTTAATTTTATTTTAAATACTTTCTGACATTTTATCTATCTATTTCGTTTTACTTAATTGCCACAATTATTTTCCTTGTATTATTATATTTATAAAAATAAAGTAATTTTTACAAGTTCAAAAAATTTGACGCACCACTAACTAATCAAAGACCTCAATGACTAACAAAAAAATAAAATAATAAATAACTGTAAGTAGATAAGAGTAATAACTTTTAAAAAATAACCATTGTGGTGCTCGAGTGTTGCCATTACCTAATTGATTCACTCATTCTTCCTTTGTTCCTTTTCGATGGCTAATTCGACGTTCCTTGAATTCCTTGCATACTTAAGTACTATTGTCTACTTTGGTGTCATTATATTTGCTCATCTTTATCGCATTAAAAAATATATAGTTTTTCTTTCGCTCCCAAAGGAAATGATGTCTCGTGTGGTGATGAAATAATGAGGGTTTTCCGCAGGAGCGCCCCGAACTTAAATTTTGGGAGGGTGGAAATTCACAATTTGCCGAATGAAACTCCAAATTTTGCCAAATGATGATAATTTTGCCGAATAGAATTCCAACTTTTGCCGAATGATGATATTTTTGCCGAACCGTCAGGCAAAACATTTGTTTTCTTCTATTTATCGCCGTCGTGTTTGATATGAAATATATAGAAACTACTTTTTTGGCAATACCATATATTATTTTGTCTTTTCAATGGACAGCTTCCTCTGTGTTCGTCAATGGCGACTGGGGCATGTTAAATATGTCGTGGTCACAAAGTCCTCCAAGATAATCATTACATCTGGGTGAGCTGAACCAGGGATTGCTCGATAGTGGTAGATGTGGGAGACCTTGAAATGTGACATGATATGATAACCAAGTTGAAAACAGAACCTTATAAAATTACGTTACCATTAGTTTTTTGTTACCTTTTTAATTGAGTTTTAAAAAATTACTTCAAAAATTCAAAATATATAACTAAGTGTTCACTGAATTTAATATCTTTTTCTCAACCTTTTGTAACTGCTGCAGTATACGTAGCTATAAAAGTTCACATTATCTTAAGGAAAAATACAATTTTTAACATCACCTATACAACCAACAACCAAGCATAATAATGCACGCAATAAATTTCAAGAAAGGACTTTTCTTCATCTAATCTTTATATTTTCGCAGCAATAAAAACCCACGTAGAATAAATATTTTAAGAGGCATAACCCTTCTTTTAAAACAGGCAATCCCCAAAAAGCCATTTATCAAGGATGTATGGAATGACTTTTGGCTTCGAAATATTCATACATTCAATCTTTAGGGAAATGAAATAAAATTTAGAACTCTATTACGTGAAGTACCCCCCCCCCCCCCCCCAACGTTCTATCTGTTTACCTCAGCGTTTGAAAATAAATAGCTGCTCTCTCTCTCTCTCTCCTTGGAAAAGAAAATGCGAAAGCTATTCTCAACCTTTTACAAATGGCGCTCGAAATAATATCCCTGATGCACCATTAAAATGATAAAATATTTCGAAAACTTTTTTTTTTCTTACCTGAACATGTTTGCATTGGATGTGCTCTTTGAGGGTGTTTCAACCCCTTGAATTTGGAATCCAACTAATGTTAACAAGAAATTTCATGAGTGGTTTTTGTCTCCTTGTGTTTTTTCCGAGTTTTAGTGTCAGAAACGAAAAATTACCTTTGCATAGTTTTTCTAGTTGTGAATGGCATCAAGTGTGTTTTGCATTTGAATCCTTTTCGTTTTCTGTTCTTTAGTTTTTTTTTTTTTTTTTTCAATTACTTGAAAAATATATGCTACGATTAAGATGTGAAATTCTTTATTTCATATAGAATCCTCATATTTATAATAGCTTATTCACAGATCCAGTAACGCTGACGTCACCAACAATGAAACTCACACCATAGCATGATGATTTGATAATATTTTTTGGTAATGTTTGACATGGGCAGGGAAATCCTTTATTTTGACAAGGGGTTACTGGATCTGGTAACTTAACTGTTTTACTGCTAGGACTCATTTTAGGAGAATGAAGAAATGAAAACGTGGTTAACAGTTGACGCTATCTACAGGAGTTTAGGGTTAATCCACTGGAGTTAGGGTTAAAATTTCAAATATCAAAATATCACCAGGCAATTGTTTCGTCCAAATGTAGAAGCAATTTTCACCAATCATACCTTGACAGGGTCTAGTAATTAGGTAATTTCATTAAATAACTTGGACAAGTCAGTTCAAGTGCACAAAATTATCGAATTCTACGATTTTACTAGGTATTCTATAAAAGAATAGCGACTCGAAGTCCTTTGAACTAAGTTCAAGCTGCTTTTAGTCAGTTGTGAACATCAGCTTATAGCTGCTTTGCAATGACATTTATTTTCGTAAGCTTTATTCCGTTCCATTGCATTTAAACATAGAATGCAGACGGTGTATTTATGTTAGTATTTTAGATTTGAAACTACTAAAAATATATGTTTGCCATCTGTTTTCAAGCAATGGCTTTTGCAAGAATAGAGGACCAACCTGTAAATAAGAGTATGAAAAGTTTAAGGCAAGATAGATTTGAATCTTTATTAAATAAACGTGGGCACTTACTCGTGAAGAATTAGTAACTTCGATGGCCGAAATAAAAAATTGCTTAAGTGCCATTCCATCCTCACATGCGGAGCAATTGAACTCTATAATTTCAACAACATTTTGCTATAGATCTTAAGATTTTAACTAAACAGGAGTAAGCACATCTTTTAATCTTTGCATTTGATACATTTTGTTTTTAAAGCTTCATTTTATATGCATGCGTATCGTGCATTGTTTTGCTATTTTTAATATTTTCTTCATTTAATAATTTGCATTTTTAAGCGAATGTCACGCAATGATGACTCAAAATGAAGAATTTTCTTCATTTATCTTTACTAAATTATAGTATAGTATTACTGTCTGACCACGGATTGTATGGAAAGACAAACATCCGTTTCACAGCCGGAAATGAACGAATCTGATTTTTTACCGATGTCAGCTTTTGCAGAAGCAGAGTCTCATTCAAATGAGCGGAATACGCGCATCAAATTTTTACTTTTCCCCCTTATTCACATTGATTCGTCTAATCTGGACGTTTGAAAATTCCATGCAATCCATTGTTGAACAGTAATTAAAGTCAAAAGCTTGTAGAGAAATTATACTTTCCAACTTTTTCCATCCCGTTACTTCGTTCATTTTGCAGTTCTTTATTTATGTAACATTATCTTAATGAATAAATTTAAAGCACGTTCTTTTTTCCTTGACAGCCGTGGAGAATTGAGTACATGTTGGTACATATTGCTTTCTGGATCAGTGTTCATTGATGGCTCCATGTACCTTCCTCGAAGCAGGTAAGAAATGCAACCTTTTTTTCTTTCAATGTTATGGACCATATTTTTTGTTTCTGATGTAACCGTGCGCAGATATATTGTAACCTAAACAGACAGAACGTGGCACCAACAAAATGGAAGCAATTTATTCGTGCCAGGCATGAAGTGTCAGCATAAACCAGACCACTATAGCTCTTAAGCAAATATAATAAAAATATAAGGGACGCTTCCTAAAAAAAAGAAAAAACTGGTAGCTACCGATCCTCAGGGCGCAAACGAGTGATACATTCGGTTGCTGCTCAGTTCAATAAATGTTATTGTCCATTTTTCACGAGAAGGCACTTCGCCACGCCCCCTCGAACGCAGAGTTCCATTTTACGCGGGGGTGATCGGTACGCAATCCACTCTCCTCTAAAGGGGGCAAAATCAGACATCCTTAACTTGGGCGTGCATTTTAATGTGCCAAAAAGCCTTAGTGTCCTTTACATCACTTGCTTCACTTGCCTGTTGTCATTTTAGCTATTCCTACATTTTAAAAACTGCTACTTTTACAACGAAATGCTCTGATCCACATATACCTTCTGCCGAAAATTGCGAAATAGAATCATCGCATACCACGTGACGAGGGACGCCACATTAGTCGCATCTCCAGTTTAAAAAAAAAATCGATAAAAGCTACTGAAATTTTTAGAGAAGTTTTTCAAGTTCGAGCTCAGTGGGTCTCACTACCAACGAGGGTGGTCTAAGGTAGACTAGTGCACGGAAAGATTTCGACGAATTCTGAATACTATCTTTTACTATTTTACACTCCTGTTCTTTTTGTTATTTTGTTCCTGTTCTTTTACGACTGTGTACAGGCCAACGCCTCACCACTAATACATCCCGCCGGTATGTCTAAAATACCATTTCGGACTCTCTCGGTAATTCAGAGGAATTACCGAGAGAGTCCGTCAGTCACCCCTTCAACTGCATTGTGCAATTTTTGGTACCTTTCACTCACGTTCTCAACACTGTTGTAAGTTCAGGTTGGAATTCTGTGGATCCTCTCTTCTGTCTTCTGAATGTGACCCATTGTTCCGATGTAATTATTTGTCGTCTGTGCAGGAGCTATCACCCCTCTTAATTAGTAAAAATAATTTAGAATCAAGGATTCACAACTAACAATGCGGTAACATTAATTTGCTATTCATAAGGTAATTATTAAAATTAAAAATGCTGATGTAGTCCTTTTCTTATATGGGTCATTCTTCAAAAAAATGTATCTTTTCTTTCACACGCCTTTTACAATAAGGACTTTAAGGAAAACTTCATTCAACAGTTTTTTTTTTTTTTTTTTTTTAATTTCATCAAAACTATATTTGAACCTGTCAACTGTTTTTTAATAATAATTTTTATTTTAACATATTTTTGGTTCACAACGTGTGAATTCTCACCTCCGTGGCATGTCAGACACCTTGGTGTGAATGTTTATGTCGCTCAATAACTTGTTTAATTAAACATATGTATTTATTTATTATTTCTTTCGCACTCAGATAATAATTATTTAACTATCATTATTTTTTTAATATTTTGTTTTAGTTCATTTTAGTAGGATAAGGAATTATATATCACACAATAAATTCTCTCCTCCGTTACCCAAACACAAAATACCATTCTCATTAACAGATGGCAGTAATAATATCACATTTTATTTTCCATGATAATAGGGCCATTTTCTGCGATAAAGAAGTTGTGAGATTTCTTTGAAAAACAAGAAGATAGATTTTTTTTTAAAAACAAAGTGTGGTTATTGGAAATTCTAACCGTGTGAACTTAAATTTCAGGGATGTAAATTAATGTAAAACAAAAAGTGTACATATTTCCATATACTTAAGATGTGCAGATTGTAGCAACGAAGAAAAAATTTATTTCCCTGAAAATGTATCCATTAGGCCAATATTAATGGAAAATTCCTCACCTCCGTGACAGACCTTATGAATGTAATTATTTCTGAGGTGAAAATAAATGATGGAGGAGAAAAACATCAATTTTAGGCAGCCTATCAAAACTATAAATTGCCAGTAAATTCTCAAATTTACTAATTTGGAAATATATTAATTTTTTACTGCTTTTATCACACATTTGAAATAAAAGGATAACTAAATTTTAAGCCGTACTATAATTAAGAGAGCTTAATATTAGATTCTCACTATTCATTGAAATAGCGCCGTTGTTTGCACAATTAACAAAATTACTACTTTGACATTAAATTGGCCTCTATTTTCAAACGCAAAAAGTTATTATTATTATTATTATTATTTCCTTGAACAAGGTATTTTTTATTTTATTTATTTATGAGTAAAATAATTGGAACTTAGCTGCGCCATTGTTTATGGTTACTTGTAGTCGGAGCTGCCAACTACTACGAAAAAATCGTAGTTTCTACGAACTACAGCCTTGAACTACGAGACTACGACGCTACGAAAACACGTACAAAAATTACGATTTTCTTCTTTTTTTATAACACTAAAAAAATTTTCACCAATACATATTGTCCACATTAGTAATCATATAGTTAATAATTCTTTTGTGCTCCATATTGTTCAGTTTTTTTGCTTAAAAATAAATAAAAAGAATTTATTATATTAAATGATAAAATAATTAAAAATTAAATATATTTTCAAAATTAGCTGAACCTTTTCCTACTGTAAACTTATCGTGAAATCCCCAAAGTAACATCTTCATTTGCCACTCCCTTTAAAAAAAAAAGAAAGAAAGAAACACACACACATAGAATTTTAGTTTCCTCCTCCATGTGTAGGTTTTTTTTCTAAAAAACAAAAGTAAAGCAAACAATATCTCTCATGAATTTTTTTTTTTAAAAAGCATGCAAAAGAACAATTAGCCAGTTCCAGGGATTCATTCCTTGCACTTTATCTTGGCTGATTTCGAAGCTATAGGGTGCCTTTTCTTTTTGTTCATGTGTGTTACAAAAGGAACTTATTTGGAACGATCAAATTCGGAACGTACACCAAAAATGAGCGTTGACGACATGTGGAAAACACTTTGTTTAAAAATTGTTGAAAAACTAAGAAATAACCTAATACTAAAAACAACTTTCAAAAAATCTCGATAATTATCTCCCGCCACCTTAAATTTATCAGTTTGGTTTCGAAAATAGGGGGGGGGGGGGGGTACTTTCTAGATTTTACTAACGTAGTTTATTCGTTACATCTGTTACATTTGTTATGAAACGCGTCGTTTTAACCCCCCCCCCCCCCATCCCCCCTTGCAAAACTCTGCTAGGAATTTAGATTTTGAAAAGTTTGCAGCTCTGCTTGTAGTAGATAACACTTTCATGGAAGAATGAAAAAAAGAAAAAAAAAAAAGGTTTCGAAATTTAAAAATATTTTCCTTCAAAAGTTACATTTTCTGGAGAGTGACCCATATGTATTGTGTCATATGCATCAGTGTCATTGTGTGTTTTACGTTTTTTATGCCTATTTTGTTTCTCATTTCTTTCTACATAAATCAATATTTAAGCATCATTTTTTTTTTCGTTATGTTTGCGCTCTACTACTACTTACCTTCCGCTCCAAAGGTTGAAGACCGCTGCTATAAAGAATCTTGTAAAATATAGGACTTGAAAGAATTCTGCAACTAATATCGTAACCCCGGCAGCAGAATTTTCTTCAGCAGTCTGCGACGTAAATTACAGTATCAAAAATAGTGAGTAGGGTAATCCGACATTAGATTAACCGTAAAATCTAAATTGGCTCCAAGAAATACTTAAAAATAAATTGCGAAACCTAAAAACTACAATTTCATGCTAACTGTGGATTGTATCCCAGAATATATACGTTACATATTTTCGTTCGCTGAAAATAAAGATTTTCTTTCTTTAAAAAAAGGGGTTTTTTTTCTATCCTACTATGAAATAGTCTGCAGACTTTCTCAATAATCTGCGGCGCTCGTCTCAACGTAGCGCTGTTTCTGCTGTCGGGATAGTAGCTAGTGCGCAAACATAGCGATCTTACTGAGAGAGAACTCTCGTTAAATATTTATATGTGCTAATTCTTTCCATTTGAAATAAAATATTTTCAGTGTTTTTGTTTTTTTTTCCCCCGATCAATATTGCGCTTTTATTTTATTTTTTTTAAACGTACAGTCAAACCCGCTTAATGGAATAGCCATTTTGGCGCAAAAAATATTCCAATAAGCGGGATATTCCATTAACCGGGATCAAAATAGCACATTACATTGGTTTGGTACATTGAAAATGTATTATATTAAGCGGGATATTCTTTTAACCGATATTCCAATAAGCGGGCTCGACTGTATTTATTTTCTTACTAGCGCGCTACCCGCACGACTTTCCCCGTAGTAGAAAATTAAAAGGTCATTTGGTTCGCCTGTACATTTACAAATAATGGATGATGAAATTCTCGCCAATTTGATAGGTTAATTGCTCACCCATGATCGCGTATGGTAGTTTGCTCGTCCACACTATGTTAATTTGCTTGTCCACGTTATGGTGATTTGCTCGTTCATGTTATGGTGACTTACTCGTCCATGTTATAATAATTTGCTGGATAAAAATGTTCTTAAAATTGGAATAGGAAAAGAACAAAATCGAATTTTCGAAAAATCGCTTCGAAGTGCTCGCACACCCCCATGCTACGAACTAATTTTGTGCCAAATTTCATGCAAATCGGCTGAACGGTCTAGGCGCTATGCGCGTAACAGATATCCAGACTTTCAACTTCATTATTGGTAAAATTTTGATCTAAATTCGAAAGTAAAAACATAGAAACAAAAAAAAAAAAATGATGAGAAAAGAAGGAAATAAATGCTTGATGGGTTTGGCTTTCTCTCACTAAAATCAATAAAATGGAAAGAAAATAGAAATGCTTTGCGTCTGCCGCTTTTTACGAGAATTCGCCTACACTGTTTGTTGATTAATTGTTAGTTTAAAGAGCAAGAAAAAGTGCGTTTGTAGTTCGTTCTTGTAGACTTCATTTGTTGAAACATTTCACTTTCTCCCATTTTTTAAAAATTTTATTTTTAAACAAAAGTTTTAGAGCTTACAACGCCAAATATTTAACTTTTGAATATTTTTTATTTGAAATTCCTAAAAAGACTATGTATTTTTCTTTTCAACTTTTGGCTTTTAAAATAATATTTCGAAGTCCTTCAAGATTGCAAAGTGGATTCCTGTGTAATTTTATAATTTTGAATTTGCAATGCCCTACAGGTGCTCTCGAGATTATATGCGTTAAACATTTTTTTTTAAAAATAATTCCAGCATTTTACATTTTTAAGAAACATATGCCTTATTAATAGAAATTAATACAATCAACAGATCTAGTATGACAAGAAGGAACTTAGTCTAAATTTCAGACTCGTCTGAAGAAAAGAAAAGAAAAAAAAATCGATAAAATACAAAATTTTCAAATGTTATTTTTCATAACGACTATCTCAAATGCAAACAACAAACCAGATTACCTCAAAGCAAGCAAATGTGTTAATCCTCAGACGTATGATTTACGTTTTCCATTTCTGTGCAATTTTCAATCCTGTTTTCGATTGAAAACAGATGAATTGAAATAACAATGTCAAAATGTAACTCTAAACTCTGTTCACTGAAAACATAGACCGAAAGTAAACAAAAGGTTTCCAGAAGGTTCGTCGCTTGGCCACTTTTTGGGACTTTCTCTTGCGAAAAAAAAAAGTTAACCAATCAGATTCGCATTTGCCGTATGCTTGGCACCAATTTGTTCTTGTCCAAACCAAGCACGTGATTGAGGTCGCCAAATGGCGCAATTCTTCGTAAACGTAAGGGAGAAATATTTCGTTCAATGCAGTTTTTCTTCTATACAAACCTAAAAAGAAAGTTGTCAAGCATCAGAAACGATACAACCAACACTTGATAAGTTGGCAAATTCACCTCGGGTGTGGCAAAACCTACCCGGTTGACGGTAGCGAACTTTTGCTCATTTATTCACCACCCTTCTTTTGTCTAATACTTTACTTGTTCTAAAAGCATTTTATGAAATATAGTTGAAAATTTATAAAATTTTCGATACATTCAAGAAAATTTTATTTGTAATTCGCGCAAAGGTAAATTTTTTCTTAAAATTTTTACTTTACGGCCAACGCAGTTTTGACTTTCTGATGCATTATTAACGAAAAATGATTAATGACCAGTCTTGGACATTATCAATGACCACTTTTGTAAATAAATTGATGCAATATTATCACTTTGCTCTCCACCATAAAATAAATTATTTTTTAAACATTAAATCCAAATTTTATTATCTAGCATAATCCCAACTTTACCAGGATAAGTCCAATGGCTCCAAAGAATAGCCACCAGCAAAATGGAACAAAACGATTAAAACATGTATGAAAGAATGGATCCCATTTTGCGACGCTGTAATTATGACACATTAAACTCAGACGCCACATCACACTCTTTAGCACATAATTCTATAAATAAAATTTCGAATTTTAATCCCCTTACATCAAAAGGAGCTTTGTATTTACTTTACGCTTGAGCAATGATTGATTAACTGTTTCCGCAAGCGTTGAGATTATGGTGTAGGCCTCTGAATAATAAAGTGGATAATCCTTGTCTTCAATTTGGGTCTCTCCCATGAATTGAATTTCTTTGTCCTGTTTTGAAATTTATTGGGAGGTTCGAGCTTTCCCTTACCATGCAAATGCCATTGTATCTTCTATGAATATCGTTTGCATTTAAATAGCCAGTGTTATTACTTAACAGAAGCTTTGAAGATAAGTGTCCGAAAGTGAAATTCTTGTAAAATACTCAGAACTTAAGAAATATTAACTCGCAAGTATTCCAAACTTGCACTGTATTCGTTATTGAAAGTGTATTTGTTCGTCGGTGTTGTTGCTGATTTATTCCGTATCATCTATAGTTGCAAGATAGATCAAGTCCATAAGCCTGTGCAGCTTTAACCCCCTTTATTAATACATTTCTGACAAATTAAAAATTTCAATCAGGAGTTTTTTGTGCATTTTCGCTTGATACAAACTGTTTTCAACCCCCCTCCCCTCCCCAAAAAACTGAAACTAATATTTTATGATCGCAGATGTAATACCTTTAGTATCAATATTTCATGTTGTTTTTAATTTTAAGAGAAATTTTCAGAATTGATTTAACCACCTGTATTAATCAACAACTGAGTTATTATTATTGCTATTATTATCATTATTAGTTTACTTTTAGCAACTTTATTAATGGACTAATATTTACTAACACTTTTATAATTGAAAATATACTTTTATAAGGTTGCCATTAATCAATACTCTAAATGGACGTAAGATACAAAATATTGCTTTTGCTTTTGAGGTAACTGCATATTCCTAAGCTAACCAAGTATGTAAATTGTTTTGTATTTTTTTTTTGGGGGGGGGGGGGGGGGGGCAACTAAATTTTGTTTTACATTTGGATAGATTTTTTCTAATTTCACTTATTTATGCAGTTTGGTTTTTTATTAACTTTTTTTGACTTCTGTCTAAGTTGATCTAACTGATTTATAGTTAAATTAACTGAGATCTTAACTGATGAATCACCAAGGGTTTCACTGTATTCCCTCAAAACCTACTGCTACATAATTGTACTTTTCGGAAGCATGCCAGAAGAAATTTTACTTACGGAAAATCAAAATCGATTTCCTATTTTATAGAATTTCCCAATAAATAATTGAAAAAAACTTTGCTCAAATCAACTGTGAAAGAACTTGAGCAAAAACGAAGGCGGTTAAGTGGATTGCTAAGTTGTTTTTCTCAAGTGTTTGAAGAGGCGGTTTGTCAAGCGCTAATTTGAGTGTTTTCCAACAAAAAAATCCTTTCCACTGGATTTATTAATTTAGACGTTGAGTTTCTTGAATATAAAGATCGGAAGAAAACTACTTCTAAAATTGAAGATTTTCATTGAAACAAAAATAAAATCTAAACACATTTTATGAAGTTCTACAAATTTAAAAGGTCAATAAATCAGCATAGTTTGATTCAAAAATATTTGCTAATGTTGTTTTTCGGACAAAGATCTTTTTTGTGTAAAAATAAATCATAGTTTTCTAAATACTGCTGAAACAAAAACCAAATGGTTTTAAAAATGCATATTTTGTTGGGATATTATTTCTAAATAAATTTAGATAATTGTTTTTACATTCGGAAGTATTAGTTAATGCTTTTTAGATCACGAACCATGTACTAGCATCTACACTATTAAAAATAAATATATCTTTGTATCTATCTATCAATCTCTTTATGTCACTAACTTCTTCCGAACGCCAAAGAATTGAGAATTGATCCAGGTATCGATAGATTCATAATTTTTTGCACATCATGTTTAGGCAGTTTTTGTTTTTCTACGACTTAAATAAGCGGATATATTAATTAAAAAGTCAATTCTCAGCGACGTTTCATTCGCTTCAAAGGCACTGGTTGTCTGTAGCTGGAATCGTGCCAAACTAGCTGGCAGTATTATATTTTTCAACTTGCTTCTAAAATCGGAAGTTGGAGTTAAATTTTCTTGTAGGCTATTCTGGAAAACCAAAATATTTTTTCCGATGTTTAGTCAGTGCATCCTATTTGTATCACTGCATCAAGAAAAATTTTCATATTAGAGACTCCTACGCTGTAATCAAGAACTGCTTTAACAAATCCAGACGTTTAGGGCAGGGGTGCCCATCCCCCCCAAGCTCAATGGCGCAAATTCCCCCCAAAAAATTTTCTCGCTTTTGAATTGGGTTAAACATAAGTTTTTAGAGCGTATAATTTCCAGTGAAATTCACCGGGGGGGGGGGGGGTAGCGCTAACAAATACTACTTGAACTGAAATGTTGCTGGATTGTTGACCTGCCTTGCCTTCCTTAATTTTAAAACGTGGACCTTGAGCAAACAAATTTTGGGTACCCCTGAATTTTGCTACACCGAATTATTTTTTTTTCTTCAAACGTTTGAATAATTACAGGGACAACTTTCTGGCTTGGGATGGGGCCATTACTAGATGTACACAATATGAACCGTGAAACGGAAATTTATTGTCACTTAGATAGTCCAAAGTGTTTCTCCGACGGAAAATTTTCGAAATTGTAATTTTAAAACCAGAGTTTTACACGATCTCTGGTGATGTTTGGGGAATAAAAGGTTTGGTGGCCTCTTCCCGGTAATTTTTCAATATCGAAACATTAAAAGCGCAATTGTAAATAGTCTACCGTTGTGTTAAGGAGTGCTTTCCTTTGTTTTTAAAATTGTAGTTCTAAAAACGCAGTTTTAGACTATCTGTGGTCAGAGTCCGATCATCCTGATATTTGACATGGGGCACATTTCTGTTTCATGGCCCCTCTAGGGTCGACTAAGATTTTTGAAGACACTGGGCATGAAATTCATTTTGTTCTCCCCCCCCCCATTCTTGCTTATTCTATATAATGAGAAGCTATAAAATATTTCGATACTTGCATATTAACACAACCATGCTAAATTTCGTGGTACTTCATATCACAATATAGTATACCATACATTTAAAAAGTGGAAGAAATTTTGTATACAATAATTCTATAAGATGTGGTTAAACTTTGTCCGTTGCAGTAAATCCTAAATATCAAAATTATCAAAAATGTAACTTTTAACAGTAAATACAAACTAAACTTGGAGTAATTTTGGAATTTGCAAAGAGATCAAAATTTTAAGGAGAATTTTTATATACAAAAAAGAGATCGCCCCTGTAAAATTTTCAAAATTAAAGTCTTAAAAACGCTATCTATGGTTGGGGGACAAGCAGTTTTTTGAAACTGAAGTTCTAAAATCGCAATTGTAGACGACCTTTGTGATGTTAAGAAAAAGAGATTTCAGAAGTTCTCCCAGAATTTTCTCGATATTGAAGCCCTAAAAACCAAATTTAAGACGACTTTTTAATAATGTTGATGAGAGTGGGGAGGAGATAGAGGGGCGCTTCTCTTAAATTTCCGAACTTGTCGTTTAGAAACGCAGTTTCGATATACAGTCGAGTCCCGACTTACGCGAGGGATGCGTTCCAAGACCCTTCGCGTAAGTTGAAATTTCGCGTTGTGGAAAAGGGTATGTGTAAAAACTTTTATAAACATACACATACGATTAAAGACACTTGTAAACATCACCTCAAACTGTTAAAAACCATTTCTTAACTATACATTACTGTTTCTTAAATAAAAATTGAATTTTTATTTATTGTATTTTTTATTTAAAAAAAACGTTTTATTAAACATAAAAAAATGCTACGATGCACAAAATCAATGATTAATGGGAAAGGAAGGCGTAAAATAAACCACTACGGTAACATACATTATGTAGTAAGAAAAACAAATGAACTATAGCTGTTGAAACTTTCTCTTTTTCTTTCTATCTTCACAAACTTTAAATGAAACAGCGCTCTTAGGTGTCATTATATTTCAGCAACTTTCCCATATAGAATGAAAAAAATAAAAGGAAAATGAGGAGTAGTTATTTGACTAATAGTTCAGACTAGTACGGTGTGGGAACTTCCTCTCTCAGTGATGCCAAAGGGATGAAGGTCCATTCACGAAAAAACGGTATTCCCTTAGGAAAATGTTCATGTTGCGGGTGAAGAATTCGCGTTAGGAATAAAATTCTTTACCGGGGGAAAATTCGCATTATAGCCATTTTGCGTAAGTCGGATCGCGTTGTAGCGGGAGTCGACTGTATCTTGATAATGTTGGTGGAAAGATAAATTTCGGTGCCATTCCCTCGGCAATTTTTTGAAATTGATGCTCCAAACGCAATTCTAGGCTTGTCTTTGATCGTGTTAAGGAAAGAGGGGGGGGGGATCGGGCTCTCTCCTATACATTTTTCAAAACTGCATTACTAGAAACGCGGTTTTAGATGACTCTTGATGATAAAAAGGGTGTCATTCTGGCGTTACAGTGGGGGCGCTCTCCTGGGAGTTTTTCAAAATTGAAGTCGCATAGCCAAAAAAGATGGATCACACACACTATGACAGATATTTTTCGAAAGTCCTCAAAAATAGTTTCAGCTATTCTGCACACATCGAAAATCAGAACTCGAGAATTTTAACGAACAAAATTTCTATACATAGTATTAAATATGGAAGAAAGTAAATATGATTTATGAAAAATAATTTAAACACCTTAAAAGCAGACTATTCTACTTCCATCAGGGAAAACCAACATCACTCCAAGTTAATAGAAATCATCTAATGATAAATAGAAACAATCAGTTTAAAAATGGTAGAGAAGATGGGAGTAAAGTGAAATGAAAAATTCTTCATAAGCTTAAGATAGTTAATGGAGAAAATGTATAAATTTTCGATTGAAGGGATAAAAAAATATGTAATTTGCAAACTTCAAAACTAGTTCTTATTGATTGTCAAGGTGCAAATGAATCAATGAAAGACTAGAGCATACTGGTCAGAATTATTACAAACAAAAAAAAAAAAAAAAAAAAAAATCTCGACCTCCCCACCCTTCTTCTCATCACTGTCACACGTATTCATCATGCAGAAATGTGCTACTTCCAGAAAATTTATAAGATATTGAAAAGAAATCAAATCGTCTGATCGAACTCCATGCCGTCTGTGATGCTCCTTTCATTGAAAAAGAGACAGTCATTAAATTTTGGAAAGGAGTACCAGGAGCCGTCGCTATTTCAAAAAACTGGGGGGGAGAGGGGGCGCCTTCGGCGGCCCCTGAATTTTTTCAAACGCATGTTTGAATATGCAGAGAGAGAGAGAGAAGATTTGGCTTCTGGTTTAGCAGGGATAGTCATATTACTAGACCTTAGTACTAGTAATATAAATAATCGTAAGGATAATATTCAGTCAGAATTAGTGGGTGTCGCAGGGCTACTTTCTTGCATTATTTCGCAATTTGAAGACATAAAAACGCAGTTTTAAACTAGATTTTAAGTTTGGGGGGAAGGGGAGAGGAGTTCCAGTATAGCCTCTCCCGATAATTTTTCCAATTTTAAGTTCCCAACACAATCGTACGTTATATTTAATTATGTTCAGAAGAGGGGGTCCGGTTGCTCTCCCTCGGGAATTTTCAAGACTGTTATTTAAAAAACACAGTTTTAGACGGTCTATGATGATGTTAAGGGAAGAAGAGACTTGGGGTCATCGTTCTATAATTTTTCAAATGCAAACTTTAAGCACGCATTCCCAATTGTGAATTATTTGTGATTGTGACACGTTGGGGTTCTGCTCCGGGAAAAATTTGAAAATTGTCGTTCGAAAAATGCAGTTTTAGACGATCTATGGTGATATTAAGAGGAAGAGAGATGCGGCCACTCCCCCCCCCCCCCCCGAAATTTTTAGAAATTTTGAAGTCTTAAAAACGGGATTGTAGACTTTTTTGTTAAAATTTAGTGCACCGCCAGTTTCTTGAAATCAAAGCTCCGAAAACGTAATTTAAGTCAACCTTCGGTGAAAGGGGGGGGGGAGTTTTGAAGGGGCTCGCAACCAGAAATGTTTCGTAATTGAAGCACTAAAAGCGAGATTTGAGACATTTTTTGATGATGTTGGCGAGAGAGAGAGAGAGAGGTATTCTCTCTCAAAAAAATAAATAAATAAAATCGATCCGTAGAAACCACAATTTTAGACGATTTTTGTTAATGCTAATGGGTTTTAGAGATTCGGAATCCTCCCCTGGCAAATTTTCAAAATTGAAATTCAATTAAAGCAATCGTAGACGATTTATTCACACTGTTAGAGGGGTAGAAGGTTTTGGAGATCTCTCCCCCGAAAAATTTTCTAAATTGAAGCCTTAACAATGAAATTTTTGAGGATCTTCGGTAATATTTGGAGTATGTCAGTTTTGGGACAACTCAGGGAGTTTTTTTTTTTTAATTAAAGTCCAAAAAACGAAATTTATTCGACCTTGAATGAGGATGAATGATGAATTGAGAGGGCGTTTCTCGGAGGTTACGTTGGGAGCACTCTCATGGTTTTTCGAAATTGCAGTCCTAAATACTCAGGTGTAGGCCATCTTTAATGACGTTAGGCTAAAGGATGGGGTTTGAGAACATTTTTCTAGGATTTTTTCAAAACCTAAATTTTAAAAACTCACTTCCAGGCCAGCTTTGGGGACGTCTTCATTGTCAATTTTAATTGCTGCTAAACATATTGTGGTAATATTTTCTACCAATTTTCCTTTGCCAAACACGATTATTTGCTTGGATTTTCCATAACAAAACTTTCAACTTTCCCCCTAATATTTTTGCTTTCTTGCAATACAAGCGTTTGCGGCCTTGGAAAAAGGACTTTTAACATTTTGAACGGATGTGGTAATTTTCTCCGAATCCTTAGGTCTCTATTCCACTTCATTTTATTTTAAATATGCCACCTGCATCTCTTGATCAAGCTGTGATTTACTTACGATTTTTACATTCAAAACTTTAGAACTTTTGGTGTGAGTATTCATTACAATGCTTTGAACCTCTCTTTGCATTTAACTGTTATTATTAATTTTTTTTCTCTCTATTTCAAATTTATTTCGGCGACCCATACATTTTTCTCCACTAAGCAATGATTTTCAGGACAATATTTTTCATCAAAAAAAAAAAAATATATATATATTATATATATATATATATATATATATATATATATATATATATATATATATATATATATATATATATATAATATATATATATGTATGAATGTTTCGGCGAACCCTATCCTATGGGCTGTTCTAATGAAGCTGTCTTATTATTATTTTTTTAAACTGAAGAACCATGAAGCATTATAACCAGGGCCACTGAGAGACACCATGAGCGTGCACCATGTTAGTTTTGTTGCCTTTCCTCCCTCCCATTATGCTAATTTTACGCTATGCACAATACTTTAATTTGAGCCGAGCCCATAATTTCCGACTAGGCAGACATACCTATTCTGCGGCCTAGTGAAGTACTGTACTGATTTTTTTTTTTTTTTTTTTTTTTTTTTGCGTTAATAAAAATGTTTGAAGCGCACATTTCCGCGACTCTTAATAAAAGAGAATCATGGATGTTCCTAAATTGTATTTTAAAATTACATTTTCTATATTCAAATTTTACGGAAAAAATACTTTTTGTCACTATTATTTCAATTGTTCATTTATAATTACTATTTTAACTTTTTAAAACAACGAAGAGTTTCCCTTTCTCTTTTTTCGTTTTCATTGCTAAAATGAAATTGTCGGCCCCACTTCTGATAAACTGGGGGGTGTAGCAGCAACCTTCTTGATGACGGCCCTGAAGAGTACGTGAAAAAAGTATTATTAATGCAACTATTTCTTGTTGAATAAGTTTAAATATTTTTTCTTTCCAAAATTCAAAAATTGCATGTTCTAAAGAAAAAAAAAGTTCTGGAAAAAAAATCCCCCCCAAAAATTTTGATGGCGCAACTTGCGCCATAATCCCCCCCCCCCCCTGTGGGCACCCCTGGTTTAGGGGGAATAACATAATGTATATAACATCTCAAATTGTAGAAAAAAATCCCGTTGCTGAAACAGTTGTTATTCTTTTTGCTCCTCATGCTTTAATTTCAGATTTTAATGAGACTTTTTGCGAAAGTTAGTGATATTGGTATCATGATTATTATTGTAATTATGTGTTGGATTATATTACATTTTTACGGCCCTATTCAACTATTTGGTAGATTTTTTTTTCTTTTTCATTTTGATGGAACTGTTTGTCTTTTTCAATGACCAGTTTTGTTTAAAAAATTTAACAATGAATTTAAAATTTCAACAATATTGATTTTGGCAATTTTTGAGAAACAGATATTTACTTAGTTGGAGCAAATCCAACATGGAAACGTCATGATTCTGTAATTAGGATCTGCGTAGCCTCCACAATGCTGCCAGGTTAGGTTTGCCTCAACTATAGTTTGGCAGAACATTTTGACAACGAGGAAAATGCTCCATTTTATGATAATTCCCTCTGCAATTTTTCTACAAATTTTCTATCCTCCAAATCCAAAAAATGTCACATATTCCAGTTCATAGAATATACCACCGCATTTGGCTCACTGACAATTGTGCTCAAGGCTACAACGTCATTGCTTTTTGATCAGATTGCTCCCCCCCCCCCCCCCCTCCACGTGATGCCAACAAATCTGTCATCAGGTTTATTAATCTTATCGTGTTTCCATATCATCATACGCAACTCAAACTTCCACTACCGATTAAATTCCGCACCGTAATTTGTGCCCCAACGTCAGCTGAGCTGTCAGTGGGAACGATGATTAAACTGAATGAATGAACATTTTGAAAGGTGAATTTCGCATAGTGAGGAACATGTTTATTACACTGTATAAGCTTAAGGGCTCACTGTGAATATAATTATTCATAAAGAAATTTGAAAAAAGTACTTTGTTATTGAATGTTTATCATGTGTGTTTTTCGTTGTGATTGTGGTGTTTTTTCTTTTTTATTTTTGTCGATTTTCCTTCATAAAATTAGCTATGATCAATGGTGGATACTAGAGGAGGGTCATGGGGCCATGACTCCCCTCTCCCCTAAACCGTCGACAGTTTTATCCATGCATCATTAACGTGTGTGATCATAATTTAATAATTGCATACAAGTTTCATGGAATGTCATGAAAACATATTATTACGCGTTGTATTTAAATAATTAATGAATAAAATGTCTTTCCATTCTTTCTGAAATTAATTAATAAAGTTTATACCCTACTAGGCGCCTTATTCTTTGCTGATTTTGCTTAATCGACATTCAAACTGTTTCAGAAGTTTTTCGTAAACAAATCTATTTTTCAGCATACCTCCCCCCTCCCCCTAGAATTCTAGTCTGTTTCCGCCCTTGGCTATGATGTCATAAGAGACAAACCTTTTACTATTAAAAATATTGTTACTTCCTTTTGCGATTGTTTCTTAACTGTTAAAAACTTTTAATTTCGTTTTTTTTTTCTCATTATTATTTAGGACTGAGCTTTATGAAAATCGTTTTGAGTTGGCTTCATAAAATGCAAAAAGTTTTTTAAATACAAAATTCTATGCAAACAGGTCAAATTTTTCTTCCTGACTCAAAGCATGGATGGAAAGATCTATAATACAGGGTGTCCGAAAAGTCCTTGATACATTTACAAAAATCATAGAAAAGCAATAAATTGTCGTATGAATATGCAGTTTGCGCCATAATACTTGACAAGTTCAAGAGTTTTTTTTATGACATCATAAAAAAATATAATAATAAATATTTAGTTCTAAATATTTAATAATAAATACTACTGCCGGTTTAGATATTTTTCATATTTCTTTATTTTTTCTCTTCATACATTGCTGTTATAGCAATGTATAAATAAAACTTTCAACAACCTCAAAAATAACTTACAAACAGTAACTTCAGAATTATTAAATGCTGCATATTCATACAATTTATTGCTTTTCTGTGATTTTTTTTAATGTGTCAAGGACTTTTCGGACACCTTGTACTTTTGAAAATCATTATTACTAGTTAAAAAAATGATTATTCGAATGCTTTAAAATGAACAGAGTGATAATTTAGTAAGAGCACGAAGAGTGACTATATGTTGATGACTGGTGATAGTATTTCTCAATCATTCACCTTTATTTGGATGGCATATTTTGATGATCGATACATTTTTTATCATCCGTTTATCCCTTCAGTGGGTCGATAAAATGAGTACCAAGAGTGTTTGGGAACTAAACCTTGGGGGTTCCGTGTTAGGTTGACCACATAACCGAAACAGCTGCCTAGCACCCCAGAGTCCCTTGGTCAGGAAGACTCAGATGGGAATAGTAGGCCTTGACCCCCATGGGCTGCCGTGCCGTTGGGTTTGGGTTTTTATACATTTTATATCTACCTATTTGAAGTAGGAAACTGAAATGTTAGTTTTCACCTAAATTCAGAGAACTATGCAAGTATAAATAACTTTACTTTTTTTTTCTAATGTTATTGAAGGAAATTTAGAATTAATTTGGACACATTTCTCACTCATCTTTAAGTCATAAATTAATCCGTATCTAGACAAAATTCCAATGCCAGTGCTTTTGGAATGTTAGTCATGAGGAAAAAAACACAGATAATGTGAGAGATGTTATCACTTATTTTCGAAGAATCTGTGCTAAAAGAATGTGAATTTAAATACCATCTTTTAATCCAAAACCCTTGACCTACTTATTAGACAGTCTTTTAGTGAGGAACTTCCTTATGTATATTAAAATTGCGCAGTTCCGAAAGAAAAATCTTCGTTGAAGATTCTTCTAATTGTTTTCATTTCACTTCATCGATAAGTGGAGACGATTTTCATACAAGGTTAAATTTTTTTGGTCTTTTCAAGGGCTACTTTTCTGGCTCGTGAGAAGACAATTTGTGTCTTTTGAGACTATGTTTTTAGTTTGTTATCTTTAGGTCCTGACATGTCTACGGAATATATAAGACGGGAAAATAGTTTTTGTATTGTCACAGACCAGAAAGCATTCTTGTATTTGCACATTTCATTTTCTTTAAAGAAAAGAGAAAGAGAGAGAAATGCGGCTTATCTTTATGAATGGGGTTGTTTCCTACAATCAAAATTACTAGTTTTAATCACTGAAATTGATAGAATAAGCAAAAAAAAAAAAAAAAAAAAACAATAATAATAATAACATGGAGCCAGTAAAAACTTTCATTTTCCCAATAGTTGTTTTTGATTTTCCTTTTTTAAATGTTTCATTTTTGAAATAAGGCGTGGACTTTATGACGTCACAAGTGTTGTACTTTGGCGTGCTACTCCATTACCGCGATAAATGTTTACGCTTTGCTGTCAATCGAGTTGCCAGTATATGATTATTAGCGCTGTGCGCTAATGGCATCCGTGAATGGCATTTCATCACTTGTCATGTCATGTGCAGAAGCGTAAAAAAAATGGATTTCGACCTGCGCACCGATTAAAAAAATTGTTTAAAAAAATACTGAATTTGTCAAAATATTTAAAAAAAGGGTCAAATCCTATGTTTTTACGCGTGCTCTTTCAGAAAAAAATACTTTTAAACTTTCGAAAACAACCCCGTTATAAATTATAAAAAGGGATTGTGTTGAGAAGAGAAAAAAAATGAAGATAAGTGGAGATTAAGTAGTCAGCTAACCAAATAAACCTGACAACAATAAATATCTTCAGAATCTGTTTTCTATGCTTTTTAAAAATTTATTTTACTTTGTTTTTCATTTGTTTAAGTATTGATTTATTTTGTACTATTTCAATAATTCATCTATTTGTTTATTAATTTATTTTATTCTGAAGATGTAAATAATTCAGAAAATTATCATGTAGAAATCTTGTTTTTCGTTATGAAAATTAATTTAGTGCTAGTGAAATATTTTGTCCTAAAAATGCAAAAATATCTCCATCCAAATGCTCGTTCCAACCAAAAATTACTCAGAAAAAATCATTTATGCGTGATCGTTAAAGTTAAAGCAATAATCTATCGTATTTCTTCTGTTTCAAAAGAAAAGATTTTGTAAAGTTCTAGGTCGTCGAAGTTAAAACTATCAGGCCAGTTTTGGACGTATGGAAAACTTTCAGATTCCACCCCCATCTTTTTTGTTATAAACAATTAAAGTTGAAAACTATCGTGAAAGCATAAAAGTTAATGAAATTAATGAATGAATCTTAAGTAGTAGCCTTTTCTCCCCAGAAATTAATTTAATTCACATTCGTGCACTTTAGAACTAAAAGCATGAGATTGATTGGTAGAAACTTGACTTACTTCAAACATCGAATTTATTCCGAATTTATATGCCTATGCACTTTCACTTCGGTTCAAAGTCAGTAAAAATTTTAGGTTGCATTATTTCAACTCCGGAATTTTATGACTTGGATTAGATGGAAATTGTAAATGGGAAAATCTTGTATCTAGTATCCTAAAAGTGCATGTGTCTGTCTTTTGAGTTTGTCTTCAACTGGTGAATCGATGGCAAATACCCTGCAGACTTCTTGAGTGGTTCTTTCAAATGGGGCTTTTATGAGGGATACGCGAAGTGATTTTTGTCCCTCACATAATCCGAGACGTAAATGTGAAGCCGTGTGGGGCAATGATTCCCAATTTTATGATGTAGAAATATCCAAATGGATGAAAACTTAAAACTGTTTTTCTTTGTCTAAACTCCTCAGATACTTTTTTGAAACTACTTTTTAACTTTCAAGCGATTCTTCGTTGAATGTTTTCTTCGTCAAAAATTGGAAGTCCTGGAATACTATTTTTTATTTAACCAAATGAGAGTGCATTGCAAGAAAAACATTAAAATACATAATGATTCTACCGTCATGTGCGGGACAGTTGAACTGTATCGGGGGGGGGGAGTTCTCAATTTTGCAAAATGAAACTCCAAATTTCGCTAAATGATAATCATTTTGCGGAATCTTCAGACAAAATTTGCCGAATAAGGACATTTTTGGAAGGTCACAGTGACCTCCAGTGACCTCCATCGGGGAACTCCTGAACTGAATTTTGACTTTCATTTTTTGCTTGTATTTTGCTGTAGAAGACCTAAACCTGGTACATGTAGACATTCGCCGGTGAATATCAACATTTGCATGGCAACACTTCGGTGAAAAATAGAATATTTCCTTTTGACTAATCGCGTAATGTCAAACGTTTCGTTTCCACCTAAGAGATTTAAATTGAAGGTGAGTTCCAAGCCTAACAGAAGGGTCATCAGATACAGATTTTGCATCAAGAAAATATATAACATTTTCTAAGACAAAAAAATACATATAAACCTGTTATTTTAGAACAATGCTTAATAAATTGACCTAAAATTGAAATTCCATCCTCATTTAATTTCCGTAATTAAATTAAATGGGTATGTAACTGAGAGGACAGAAAATGTCGATACAGTTTGACAAGCACTATAATTTATGTAAAAGTCTGTGAATTGAAGCTGTTTAAAAAAAACTTGGAAATTTTTTCCTAAATTAGAACATTTCAAGGTACTAATCAAGGGCGGATCCAGAAATGTTTCAAGGAGGGGGCGGTTGAATTTGTTCTTTACCTTTACTACGTATCTAATTACACATGTTTGGGAGCGGGAGGGGGGACTGCATTAACGTTTCTATCTCAAATATAAAGACTTATCCAAGGAGGTCCACAAATCCACCCGCTTACCTTTTCCATCGAAAGAGGTATTCTAAAACTGAGTTTTTTGAAACTTCAGTTTCGAAAAATTACCTGAAGAAAGTTACTGAACCCATTATGTCGCCTAACACTTACCAGAGATATCTAAAATCGAGTATTTAAGACTTAAATTTTGGGAAATGCCCGAGGGAAGGTCTCCAAACGCGTCCTTCTTACATAGCCAAAAATCGTTTAAAATTGCCATTTTAAAACTTTAAATTTCAAAAAGTTTTCGGGCGGAAGATTTGAGCCCTATTCCTTTCCTTATCGTCATAAAAATCGACCTACACTTGCGTTTTAGAGCTTCAATTCGGAAAATTTCCGGTGCACGCTCTCTCAAGGGAGGGGCGATCGCCCCCATCGCCCCTCCCTTGTATCCGCCCTTGGTACTAATATCATTCGTAAGAACGTTTTAATCATAAGCTTATTTTATATAAATGCGAAAACAAGAGTGTAACAGAGGGGACAGCTTACGAATTTTTACTGCATTACAACAAAATATCAAAGTCAACTTCTGTTGTATAAAATTGGAGCAGGTCACAGAGTTGTTATGATATATGACATCTTAACACATGTTGTATCATTATCAGGGGTGTCCAACAGTAGGGGAGCGTATTGGTGTAATTTGTACCATTGAAACCTTGAGGGAGGATATTTTTAGAGGGTTGAAGGTTTTTGGGGAAAAGGTGTTCTATAGCATTTGAGGAGATATGGCATTAAGTTGAGGGGAGGGGGGATTATTAATTTTTAGCGAAGCTCATGTTCAAGTTTGGCAAGTTGATAAATCAAGTTTCACTAATATGAGATAGAACTAGGGAAAATTCAGGCCAAAAGATAGGGATCATCTAGAAAAAAATCATAAAAATAATTTAATCTTCAAAGTAGATCAAAATCTTGAAGACTAAAAAATATTAGTAAGACAATAAAACTCTAGAAAAAATACATGTTTAATTCATTCAAAGTTGCTTTCCAAAGCAAAAGCAGTTCATTTCTGCGTTCATTCTACAGTTAAATGATATAAGAAGCAACAGGGAATCAAAAACTAAGAAATGCAGTTTTTTTAAAAAACGTAATAGACAATTTTTTTTAAAGTAACAAACTTGCCGCGATTTCACGGTTCAAATTGAAGAGAAATTTAATAAAATAAGAATGGGGTCGTTTCCAAAATTTTAAAAGTATTTTTTTCTGAAAGAGCATGCTTAAAAACATAGGATCTGATCATTTTTTAAATAATTTGTTTAAGTTTAATATTTTAAAAAAAATACTTAAATCGGTGCGCTTTCACTGTTATCGTTTCTGTCGTGTGACATCACAAATGATGAAATGCCATTCAGTGTTGCCATTCACGGAGAAAAATATTTAATTCGCATCTTTACTCACGCGTGTACTGGCAACGATATGGTTGATAGCAAGCGTAGAGCGCAATATTTAATTCTCTTTTTGATTATCATAACGTGGAAACGTGGTAGAAAGATGCGCCAAATCGCATCATTTGTGACGTCATCAAGATCACGCCTTGTTTTCAAAATCGGACATTTTAAAAAAATCATTAAAAGATAAGCGTTGGGAAAATGAAAGTTTTTCTCGCTCCGCCTTTTTTTTTTTTTTTTTTTTTTGCTTATTCTATCAATTTTTGTGACTAAAAGTAGTACTTTTGACTGAAGGAAACAACCCCATTGTGATTATACTAATCGATGCATGGGTAAGAGAACTCAAACATCCTGTACTTGCATAGTAAAATACCAAAGCTTATTATTGTAAAGTGATGAGATTAGTCTCCAAAAATTTTTCTTAAAAATAAATCAAACAGCAGGTTAAATTTTTAAAAATTTAAAAATTTAGTAGCAGCAAAATTCAAGGTTTTTTTCTTTTTGATCAGATTGGGGCAGACTTGCATACATGGACAATAAGTGGCATTAAAATCCTGATGGAGAAAAAGGTGTAATAAGCTACTACAGTGCTGGCCAAATTATTAGACTAAGACTGTTTTAAAAGCAAATTTTTTGTTGATTACATAACTATAGACACATTAACGAACAGTGAAATAATTATCTAATATTTAGTATGCATTCCCTAGTTCTTGATGAGCATTTTAAGTCTTTTTAGCATACTTTTCACAAGGTCTACACCATTTCTTAACTTTTTAAAAGAGGAGGTAAAACATTGTTTATACTCAATATTATATATACTCACATACACATACTTACAAATTACCAAAAACTAATTTTAAATATAACAGAACACACTAATAAAAAGAACTCGTGAACTGTTTAAGCTGATTGAGGTTATGTTCTTGTTAGGTAGATAAACAAAGAACATAAACAAAGCAGACAGTGCTGCCACCTGCAAACATTAAATTATGATAAAATAACGTAATAATCAGTGTACAGTATGTACTGTACTTTAACAGTAAAATAAATAGTATTTTAGTACAAAAAAAAAAAAAAAAACTCTTTAGTCTAATAATTTGGCCAGCACTGTAGAATGAGAATGTCAGTTTTTCTGCTCAAATCCCCACGAGCAAAATAGATTTTTTTGTTCCACTGTCCTCGGAATCATCTGAACTTTAAGGTAGAGAAGAAAAACTTAAAGGCCACTTATTTTCAGGATAAAAAATAAGGAGGTTGTAAAGAGATGGTAGTAAAATTTCAGGAATTTTAGTAAGGAGCATACGAACCCTGATGTGATCAAACACTGAGGAAACTGGTTTAAACAAGAATGTTATTACCCACTTATGCATTCCTAGAATCCCTTATGAACAGTGTCAGTAAGTGAAATTTCATTAAAAATCCAATGTTAAGTTGTAACAGAGAGGACATTCCAGTTGCGTCCCCTCTGTTGCACATCCATGTCTCCTCTGTAACGGCTATATTTCTTCTAATTAGTAAAAACGTTTCATAACTATTACAAATTATGATCAAACTATTAAATTTTACTGTGAATACCTATTTTTAAGTTTGAAACTCTTAAATATTTTGCATAAAGTAAACTTATTTAAAATTTTGTAACAGAGGAGACACATTAATTTCTGAAAAGCTTTTCAATTTTAAAAAATAAAAAATTTGTTGAATGAAGAAAATCACTCAACAAATGTTACACACATTTACTCAGAAACAATGAACATTCATGCATAAAATAAAACAGTATGAAAAATCACTATATTTTAAACAATTATTGCTGTTTTAAAAAGCAACATTTTTCAAGTGAAAAAATCAAAGTCAGAAATGTCTCTATTCGTCTCAAATTATAGGCATAAATATGCATGTCTGTTAAAAACAGCTATTCAATCCGGAAACTTTAATAAATTTCCTTCAAAATAATATCAAATGCAAGGGTATTGCTTTAAGTTCAGAAAACCACGTTGTGGTTTCAGTTGGCGTGAAATGACACTGAAATTGTGCTGCCGTACAAAATTCAGTTTACACTGTGCATCAAAATTGAGTTTTTTCTGTCTTTAAATGGAACTACGGTATTCTGCTTTAAAAACGAAGTTGATTCATAAACCAAAACCAAAATGGTCCATCACACGCCATTTATTATTGACTAGTGGTACCCGCACGGCTTTGCCCGTAATAGAAAAATTAAAAGGTCTTTTGGTTCGCCTGCATATTTAGAAATAATGTATGGTAAATTTTCTCGCCAATTGGCTTGTGTCCATGTTACGGTTCCACGTTATGATAATTTCGTAATTTACTCGTCCATCTTATGATAATTTTGTTCTTAAAATTGGAATAGAAAAAGAACCACATCGAATTTTCAAAAAATCGCTTCGAGGTGCACACCCTTAGGCTACAAACTAACTTTGTGCCAAATTTCATGAAAATCGTCGAATGGTCTAGGCGCTATGCGCGTCAGAGAGATCCTGACAGACAGAGAGACTTTCAGTTTTATTATTAGTAAAGAAATTTCATGAAAATTGGCCGAAAGGACTAGGCGCTATGCGCGTCACAGAGATCCTGACAGACAGAGAGACTTTCAGCTTTATTATTAGTAAAGAAGAAAGCTGTAAGTGAGAAAGCTGAAAGCAAGTGAAGAAAAATTGAAAATATTCATAGACTAGACAATATTTGAGCAATCGTGAACCAACTCATTAAATTTTGCAAAATTCTAGTATGATTATTTGAAAATTTATGTATAGGGACTAGATTTATTTTACTAATTTATTTATCAAACAACAGATTTACGGCTCAAAATTGTTATTTATTTATTTAATTACTTAGCATCGGTTCATCATCACTTCTTTTCCCTATTCTTTCCTCTTTCTTTCTTTTTTTTGGGGGGGGGGGGGGGTTGGTGTTGCTTGTGTTTTAGCTAAAACTTCTTAAGAAATCATTGTTGAGTAAGTTATTTTTATCCAATAATAGATTTTTAATTAGAAAAAGTTGAAAAGAAAATGTGTATTATGTAACCAAAGAACTAAAAATTTGAAACTAAAGTAGGCCTGTATGAGATGTAGGGAAAGACAGTTAAAAAAATACTGGGAAAATTTTCTAAAATTCATATTTTGCATTTAAAAGACTACTTCATGAAAGTTTCTGCTTGGGAAAAATTCAGAACATTTGTTGAAAACCAATTTCCGGATTCAAGAAATTAATTTCGAATATTCATGCACTCAAATATTTGTTTTGGGGCATCAAAAAGATTTTTATCAGTTATTAACTCTGTGTAATTGCTTTGTAAAAAAATTTAATCTGCTTTTGAAGAAAAAACTCTTTGATCTTGTTATGTCCATAGTTCATCTTCAAAAACTTTCAATATTTACTCAAAAAAAAAAAAAAAAAGATGATGATAAAATCTTGAAAAACTATTTCCTCTGAAATTCTGAAAAGAATTGGCAGTTTTGATCATTATATCCCCTCCTCCCCCTCCTCCTATAAAGGGTGATTTTATTTTTAATATTAAACGATTATTTCTACAACATTCATTATTAGAAATTTAATTATAAAGAAAGGAAAATAAACTTTTTATATTTTTTACCTTAATACGCTGTTGCAAAATATGGATATAAATTCCTTTTTCTGCATTTAAAGTATATCGTTTCATTACAGGAATATTTTAAAACTTTTCAACAACATACATAATAATTACTCTTTTGTAAATGGCGTCTGCTTCGAATCTTAAGTATGCAGTACAGAAAGAATGTTTAACAAACCAAAACGTGGTCAAGGCATAAAAACAACCGAAAAAAGTTTCATCGTCCTAATATTTTGAAAGCTCTTTTCCTTTTGTATTAAAACCATGACCGAAGTGTGTGAGCTGAAGAGGGAAAAACTAAAAAGAATCTGCAGAAAAAAATTCTTTTGTCAAGAATCATTCAGCATGTGCTCGAAAAGGGAAAAAGTTCCAAAACCTAAAGTCCTTGAGGAGCTGTTCTTTTAAATTAAGGACAGAGTCCTAAGAGTATAGGGGTGGTAACTCATTAAATAAAGTCAACCACCCTTGTAAAGGTTCTAGAAACTAATCGAATCAAGAAACTATCGCTACCGTGTTTTTGTTACCAGATGATAGAATGATCTTCCTGGTAACGGTGCAATCATTGTGTGCCTCTGCGCCAAGTGTGGAAGAGGTCAAAGTGGCAATTATCTATTAATAAACTTAGTTGGACGGAAGAACAAATGTTGTTCTATTGGCCATGATGGCCTGATCGTCACGTGGGACTTGTTAATAGTCGCTATATTCGGCCTTTCCGTGTTGTGTTATACTTTTTTTTTCTTTTTTTTTTTCTTTTTTTGCAGCGTAGTATAATGGCTTGTTCTGGATTTAGTATCAATTAGAAACCTTTCATAGGTAGTAATTTTGGAAATGCAGCTTGGATGAAATTACCCTTCCTATATACAGGAAGATATCAGAAAACTGAAAGGATAGTAGATAATGTTTTGATAGTTGATGCCTGTTACATATATAGATATTCTGGAAAAAAAATCTCTTTTGCATTAAATTGATCACGACTACGATTTTGGATTCAATTGGCGTTCCGGTACTGGAAGATTGACAACTTCTTCCCTAATATGTAAAAATATAAATATATCAAAAAAGTAACTACTAATTTACTAAACCGAGTTAAAAACAATGAAACATTATTAAACTGCTTTTGAGCAATTTAATTGTAGAATATCTACCATTATTCCTATTTCATTGTATATACCAGGTCCGACCCAGGCAAATAAGAAAAAAAAATCTTGTCGACTAGTTCTTTCAGAATGAGAGACAGAAAATCCTTAAACATTTTTCAGCCATCAATATCTTCTAAAAATTTACGGAACACCGTGTTATTAACGATCGCACCCCGTAAACTGACGTGACATAATTTAAAAACTTGGAGAGGACGCATTAGTTATACGAGCATGCGATGATATTGTTGCCTCTGAATTGCCTCTGAAGTTTGAAAGTTTTTGGGGTATTTTTAGCACATGCTGAAATCAAATTCGAAGTTAGAAAATTTCCACCATGTACCATTTATTTTTTAGAGGGCGGGGGAAAGAGGGGGGTTGGTAATTGAATAAACATTATTATTATTTTTATTATTATTATTTTATTTATTTATTTTATAATTTGTTTTATTTATTTATTTATTTATTTATTTTATTTTTATTTTTTGTTTTATTTATTTTTTTTAATTATTTTATTTATTTTTTATTTTATTTTTACATTTTATTTTATTTTATTTTATTATTTTTTGTTTTTCTTTTGTTTTGTTTTGGACAACAGAGTCAGAGCATGTATTTATTTTACAACTACTACATAGTAAAGTGACACTTGAAGAAGATTCTGCGAAATTTGTATGAAGAAATGAGCTATTGACAGCAACTCTCATGAACGCATCAAAGAGAAAAAAAAAGTGCCATTGCGGGGCCCCTTATAACTCGCCACTGGGTAATATGAAATCAAAAAACCGAAATGATCTTGTTTTTTAGTCAGTTTCTGCAGATAACTACTTCGAGATGGCTTTCTCAGTCACTTTGTGGCTTTAAACATTTACTTTAAAAATATCGTGCTGTTGTTTGTTCCTTAAGAAATGCCGAAAATAAGTATTTAACCTGTTCAAACCAAAATAAAGCTACAATTTAATAAAACACGAGCCATATTACTGGCACAATGGTAAAGTATTAAGCTCGAATCCTTAAGATATCGGATCTGATTCCCAATAAAGCAGTCAACGCTTTGATAAGTGCCTAAGAACGTATAGACACGCGAAATATCCATTTTGACGATTCCCGAGTTAGTAACAACAAGTTTTCTCGTGACGTCTGTATGTACGTATGTATGTATGTGCATATGTGCGGATGTATGTCGCATAACTCAAGAACAGTATATCCGAGAAAGTTGAAATTTGGTACGTAGACTCCTAGTGGGGTCTAGTTGTGCACCCCCCCTTTTGGGTGCATTCGGGTATTTTTAAGGGGGCCTTTTGGCCCTTTTTTGGGGGAAATCATTTTTAATTTCGATGTAAACTCAAGTGGTGTTACAATTTGGCGGACACTTGGCGATAAATGGCCAGTCTTTTGATCGCCAAGTTTTGTCACCAACTTGGCGACAAATTTGGCGATTTTTTTATTATTAATATTACTTTTTTTATTTTTAAATCTGGTTTCAATTTGGCCACTGTTGGTGATATTTAGAGAGTAAACTATTGGATCACATTAAAATTACCAATAATAGGAAAATGACATTGAATTGGAGTAAAAGGAAGTCATGTGAGGCACACGTCAGCTCGTTTTTTTTTTTTTTTTTTTTTTTTATTTTATTTTTTTTTATTTTTTTTTTAGTATGCATCTCGAACTCGCTTATAACAATCCCTGATTAAATAAAAGCCTGGATTTCGCGATGAAATCGGAAAGATTTGGTTGGTAGAATGTTAATTCAATGGGAGCAGAACTCGCTTTTAACGAGCAAACCCCGCTTACAGCGAGCAATATTTTTCTGACTAATAAAATTTCTGTTGACTTCCAGCCCAGCATATCCTTTCTTTGAAAAAATCTTTATCGTTCTAAAGTCAACCAAAAGCTAGTGAAGAGTCATAAGTCACGAGACAAGTCACGAGATGACGGCCTTCTTTTTCAATTTTTGAAAGTAGAGAAGTGTTTGAAAATTCACATAATTGTTGACTCCTATTATCACTTCTGAAGTATACTTTTGAGGAAATTGCAGCTCTAATCCAAGCTAATGCTGATTTAAAAAGTAATAATGAAAGCTACAAGTACAAGCAGGGGCGTGCACAGGGGGGAGAAGGGACACCTGTTGGCCCGGGACCGAGCCTGAAGGGGGACCAATATTTTTAAAATGAGGGGCAAAATATAGAGATAAACAATGTGGAGGGGTCTCCGTAAAAGTCAGGCCCCAAAATTTCTTTGCATGCCCCTGAGTATAAGTGTAAATAATTGCTCGAAAAACCTCAGCACACTCGATGGCTTTTGAAGGACAGAAAATTTTCAAACTGTTTTCGAAGCCAGGGTGCAAATGATCTTTTTTCTTTTTTTCGGGTCATAAGTATTCCTCGAAAAAAAAAACCACACACACACAAGAAAGAGGCAATAAAACAATTCGAAGCAAATTAGCCAGCTTCTATCGTACTGTAAGGAGGGGGGGAGTAGAATGTATGAATTTTTATGATTTTTTGCATGAACAAAGTTTTTTCACGAGCACTTGGTTGTAGCAAGCAAGCATCACGGTCCCTTTCGCATTATAACATAAATGAGTTTAACTGAATTTCCGTTTTGGTACCGTTTTGTGCGTTACCATAATTGTCGTTTTGTTTTTGGAAAGTGGGGTAAAGTGAAGTAGTTGAGATGATTTAATTTCAGAATTAACAAATTAGATATTTGTTTTGAAAATTACAATACATAAAGAGAGAACACTGTATTTAATGGAAAAACCTCGTTTTGAAATGTTATTTTTTGTTTTTGGCAGTAAATTTGCACAGTAAAATTAAATTAGATAATTATACTTTTGCCCCGTATAACATCATATCCATTGCAAAATGATAGAAACAATTTATTTGAAAACATATTTTAACTATTTCATTAGAAAGAATGTTTTTATTCGAATAAATAAATCAATTAGTTAATAAATAGTGAATAAGTTAATTAATTAATTAAGGATTACAGAAATAAGTATGTAAATTAGGCACTGAATATACGAAACTGAATGAAAAAATAAGTAAATGAATGAATGTGTAATTGAATTAATTAATGAATGAATAGTGAACACATGAATGATTTATCAAATAAAAGAATATTTCACTTCGCCCCACAGAGCACTTGACAAAATATTCTACATATTTAAAATCAAAACAAGTGAAAACTGCAATGAACAGCAGTAAGTCTCAGTTATTATTTAAAAGTTGATCACAAGAACTTTGACCTCTAATAACAGCAAAACCTATTTTTAATGCACTGCAAAATAATATAAAATGAAATAGAACTTTGGAAATGAGTTGTTGCTGTTGAATGCACCAACGTTCACGATTGAACCATCGTTTTAAACTTCATACAGTAAAAATTCTCTAAAAATGTTAATCTTTTCATAATCTTGACTTTCGGTTACATATACCAGGAGTGTGTATTCCTCCCACAAATACCCAGGGATGTGCACAGAAATTTGGAGGCCCGTCACAAATGAATTTTACGCCCCCTTCACCTCCATGCTGTTTACCCTTACGTCCGACACCTCTCTTTTTGAACATCTCGGGGTCCCTTTAGATTCGGGCCCGGGGGTGTCTCTTCTCTCCACCCCCCCCCCCCTGTGCACGCCCCTGCAAATACTTCAATGACCGCCAAGAGTTGGAGCCCCCCAAAACTATAATAAAATACTAAAATACTGCTACTGCTGCAAGAATTCCCCGAAAAATTTCAGTGGCGTAGCCTGCGCCATGCCCCCCCACCCCCACCCCACCCCCAGTTCTATACCCCTGGCTACACACGCTTTTAAAATCAGCAAATGCATAGGATGTTTTTTCTTTTTTTTTTTTTTTTTTTTTTTTGGGAGGGGGGATTTAAAGCACCTTTCTGCAGAAGAAAAACTACATCAAATCTATCTGAAATTGGCATAAAAAATCTTTTATGTCAAATTAGTAATAGCACTTTAGAAATGTATGTTAGAACGCACGTGCCAAGCGTTTCTACAAGAGCGATGGGGGAAACACAAAACAACTTTACTCATTATAGGGCCCTTGAAACATAGAGGCCATTTCTCGTGACCAGTGCGCCTTTGGCACGCCGGACCGGAATTTTAGTTTTCTTCGGGAAGGGGGCAAAAGGTATGACTTTAATTCATTTTATTGAAAAAAAAAAGCATAAAATTCAAAATAAAATCAAAAAAGCACAATTATATTATGTTTTTAAAATTCAGGGGGGTCAATTCACCCCCTTGCTGATTGCCCAAATGACGGGCCTGGGCCCAAGGGAAGTTTTCGATTTTTCAATTTCTTTTTTATATGATAGAGTAACATGTATGAACATCATAGGTGAAAAAAAAATTTGCGATAGGATATGTCGTTTTTTTTAAATTAATTTTTAAAGTTCAAGCGTAGGAACGTCAAATGGCACAGGAAGTGACGTCATGCGCTCTTCCGCCGCGGGAGAAGGACGTGCAGTTGACTTCGAAGACGAAACGTAAGGCTTACCTCCTCGCATTTAACTTCTCGCGTTTCTGGAACATTAAACCTCTCATCCTCTCGGAAATATTCGAATACCATCATTGATGTTACTTGAGGAAGATTATTAGATTGTGCTTTAACGAATCCGACCTCCTTAGTGTGTTCAAAAAGATTATTGAATTTCTAAAAAATAAAAATATCAGCGCGCTCAAAATGTCCGTAGCGAAAACAAGGGATCTTCGGCGGAAGGCTGCCCATTAGTGCCCTGTGACGTAAGCTCGTGACGTTTCAGAAAAGCGCACTTTTGCGCGTGGATTTTTAAAAATTCATTAAAAATCAATCACGGTGTTTTAAAATTCAGCGATGATGAATTTTTTAGTTTTGAGGGTCAATTAACAATATCCAATAGTCAAAATATGAACATTTAATAGGTTGCAACTTCCCTATTGCGCTCAATTGTTCCAACCGTCCTATGATCAAGCGAACTTCTGCACAACTTTCCCTTGTTTTCCCGTTGCATTCCACCGGTACCACACAACACGCAACAGATTTACCTCCACCCCCTCCTCTCCTCCACCTCAGAATGCGAGGGAGGGATTAGGGGACGTCGCAAACACCCCTCGAGGTCAAACGATACCGGAGCGAGAGAGAGGAGGCAACCACTCGTACAAACAGAGCAACTGCTGCAACAGCAGACAGCTGAGAAGCAAGCCTGTCAGACAGGTATCTTTGCCGGCTTTTTTTCCCCTCCTACCTTTTGGTTTGGAAACTGTTGATGCTGCTCTAGAAGCCAGTCAGACTTCGGGTCGCTGGGACGAAATGTAATTGTGTTTTGATTTGCATTTGGATGTTGGAGTTCTGTTGTGTTGATTGTTTGTTAAACTCAGGAAACGAAGCGTGTAATTTTCGGAAAATGAAAGCGTGGAAATTTTCCTATTGTGTCATCCTGGATTACTCTTTTGCCTCCGGATTTTGGGATTTTTGAAGAAATCATGCAGCCTTCCACTATGTGCAGGTAAACTTATTTTGTATTTGTATATGTTGTATTTTGTAGTTGGTAAAGCAGGTGAACTTGTTTTGTATTGGTAGCGGCAAAGGGGGATTTTGGGTGTGAAAACACCTCCCAGAGCCATTGGTTTTAACATAAATGCAAATTCTAATACAGTCGTTTATGCATTTGAAATGGCTATTTTGGTGAAAAACAAACACTCCAGAAGGTATTTTTCATCAGAAAACCCTTTCCAGAAGGTTTTTTTCGTCAAAAAACCCTCTCCAGAAGATATTTTTGATCAAAAAAACTTCTCCAGAAGGTATTTCTAAGGCTAGTGATTGATATATATTGTATGGTAAGGCTATGCTAGGCTATGAAGGTAAGACTAGTGATTGGTATACATTGTATTTTGTAGTTGGTAAGACAGGAAAATTTGTTTTCTTTTTGGTAGAACCGAAATTGGCTAAGGTACTATTTCTGCGCAGAGCTATTTTGTTTTGGAAAATGTTTATCAGTTAGTAAAATAGTTGCAAAATTCTATGCCCACATATTTTATGATTTATTTGCTTTGGCTTCAAGTTAGTCAATAAACATGTGGTAGTTATACTTGAAAGAGAAATAGGATTCCGGTGAAGTTTTTCCTTCGTGCTTGTAAGAGGAAGAGAACTAGTTGTGAGAAAAAGAAACAATCTATTAGTTATTAGACATTTAAACAGTGTAGAGAAAACTCGCAATTCTAAGCTTTCAAGTGAAATAGAAAGGCATTTAGAGCTACTTCTAGTACAAAAATTAGCCAGCATAACTGGACAAGGAGTGGAGTAATGGGGTCGTTTCCGAAATTTTTAAAGTAGTTTTTTCGAAAAGAGCATGCTTAAAAACATAGGATCTGACCATTTTTTAAATAATTTGATCAAATTTAATATTTTTTAAAAATTTTAATCTGTGCGCTTTCATTGTTTACGCTTTTGCCGATGACATGACAAATGATGAAATGCCATTCACTGATGCCATTCGCAGAGCACAATACTCACATGTACTGGCAACGATATGGCTGATAGCATGCGTAGAGCGCAATATTCAATTCGCTTCTTGATTATCATAACGTGGAAACGCGGTAGACAGATGCGCCAAAGTACATCATTTGTGACGTCATAAAGACCATGCCTTATTTTCAAACTCGGACAGTTTAAAAAATTAATTACAAATTTAGCGTTAAGAAAATGAAAGTTTTTTCTCGCTCCATTATATATATATATATTCTTATTCTATCAATTTCAGTGACTAAATGTAGTACTTTTGACTGAAGGAAACGACCCCATTCCGGACACCATATAAATTCAATGAAAATTAAGGCTAGCGTGAAAAGTTGGGAAATAATGGAGAAAGATACAAACTACAAAAATAACACAAAATAACGATGCTTTCATGATGTACCACAAAAAGTCAGTACAAGCAAAATCGCAGACTTTCTTTCTTCTTCACCTTCCATTTATTTTTCTTCTGTTTCAATTTTCAGTACCCGTTTTTCTTGTATAACTTTGTTTTATATAATGTGTAGATAATAACTTAAAATAATGAAGTTAATACTTACAAATAAATTTAAGCGTCTGTTTTTGAATTTAGAATTCTATTATTTTCTTTATTGTTTATTCAAATACAATTATTTGTTATTCTAAAATCATCAAAAAAAATCGAAAAAAAAAATCAATTTTGATATGAGAAATATGTAAGTTCAGGCTCATGCCCTTGCCTAACTTTTTTCAAAAAGCTGGAGCCAAACCTACTAGAATGGTTTTGCATACGAGGTAGAGTGCGACTATGCCCCTCAGTATGTAGCAAAACAAATTTTGTTACTTTAGCATAAGGCATAACGTGACATTTCATTACTTATCGAAAATATGCAAAGAAAATCCTGGAATTATATACTTACTTCATACGAGAGTTATTACTCTGCCAATATAAAATAATGGGATTTTAAACGCTTTAAAATAAAAGAAGTTAAGAATATTTTCAAGATACTGTCAGACCTAAACGACGGGGCTGATAGGCCCGAAATATAGCTTCAACTGATTTTTAGAACAAATGTTTTAGTTATTGATGTTTTCCGTTATAGAAGCACATATTACACAAAATCGATAGGTACTGGTTTGTCTCGTCTGTATGGTTTTAGTCGACTTTCCTCTACTTTTCTTGAAAGCTCTTGGTTATAGTTTTTCCTACGCTGAAGAGTATAAGTTCTGTCAAATTTGTTGCACAGCGAAATTTTTTTTTAAATAGTAACAATAATATTAAAAAAGCCTTTCTCAGAGCTTGTTTCACATAGTTTTTCCATATAGCTAAGTTTACAAGTACAATGTTTTTTTTTATTAAAAATATTTTTGATCAGTTTAGTTTTAATTTTTATGGTCAATAATGTTTGGTAAACCGTAATAATAATAAAAATGCAGTAAATGTAAATTCATAAAACTTTTACATTTCATTTTTAAAACATCATCTAAATTAAAAAACTGTATGCCGTAGGTATTAAGATGCATTTACAAAACGTAGTGCAGGAATAACAAGAAATACAATTACAAGTAAACCACTCCCTCGATAATAAAAATATTAATAAAAATGATAACAATAATAATAATAATAACAGTAATGATAACAACAATAATAATAATAACAACAATAATAATAATAATAATAACAGTAACAAAAATAAAAATAACGGAACCAACAACAATAATAACAATAGAAATGACAAAAATAATTATAACAGCAAGTCAAGGACGGATACAAGGGAGAGGCGATAGGGGCGATCGCCCCTCCTTGAGCGAGATACAGAACCTTCTTCAGGTGTTTTTTCGAAATTGAAGTTCCAAAACCTCAATTTTAGACGATCTTAGATGATATTAGAGATAGGTTCAAGGGCTTCCTCTGAATATTTTTCGAAAGAAATACAACTGTAGGACAACTTTGATTACGCAAAGGCAAGCGACGGGGTTCAATATATTTCAGTAATTTTTTAGAAATTAAAGTTTCAGAGAATAAACAATAAAAAATCGCCCCCCCCCCTTGAACATTTCTTGATTCCGCCCTTGCAGAAAAGACAATAATAATAATTATAATAATATAAAAAAAATAAGTTACTTTATAATGTGATTATTCATATTAATCCGGGGGGAAAAAACAGAGGAGAAGGATTACAGGAGTATAGTTCTGCCTTGGGCAGTAAACGAAACGGCACTGTCTGCAGAAATGAGTTTTCGCGATATTTGAAGAAACGAATTTCGGATTCAATACTAACAATAGGGACACGTTGGAATTAGACGCATTTTCGCCCCTTTTTTTAAAAAGTGGAAACCAAATAAGCAAGCCTGTTCAATAAAGCTAACGTATAATAGATTTAAAAAATTCAACAAAATAAAAAAAAAATCGAATTTACTGCCCTTTGCCTAACCAAGGCAGAGTAGATCTAAGTTATAGCCAACGAACGTCGCTGTCGTTCCGTCATTACACAGTGACTTGCACATTGAGAAGAGCATATGATTATTTCACAGGATCAAAACAGTACGCTATAGTGATGGTACATTGACGTCAATCTGTGCTACTAGCGCTACTGTACTACACCTTTGCCTAAACATATTTATACTGTAGTTAGGGACAAACCTAACCTAGCACCGTCGCATTACTTTGGTTAGGATCTGCGTGCCCTTCACAATGCTGCCAAAATTAGGTTTGCTCCAGCTATAATTTTACCTACTCGACGTAGTTATCTATTCCATGTTCTCAGCCAGTTTTTAGTTCTTTTATTGATTAATATTACTTTTTTGAGTTAATCGCCTTTTCACGGGAAAACCTTGTCAACTCTCAATGACTCAAAGTCCAAGGGACCGGCTAAAACATTCGAGTTATTGGTAGTTCGAGTCATGGGAACTTTCCACAGCAGTTTCCAGAGTTTGTGACTCGATGAAAACTTCGAGATAAAGAAATATTCAAGTTATAAGCTTCGAGTTATCGAGATTCGACTGTATTTGTATAATAATAATGCTAAATGCTTATCCGGATTGGACACGTGAAGTCTAAAATAATTACGGAGTCTATTTTAGTCGAGACTAATTATTTTGGACTCTCTATCTCTATCCGTGTTTTCCCATTCATATCTTCAATAAGTTGTACTGTACGTTTTTTAACTTAAATTAAACTGTAATGTTTTTAAATTTCTGATGGCAATAAAAATCATTTTAACGTAATAATTAATTCAATTTAATATCTCTCTCTGAGATCTATCTGTTGCTAATATCAATGTTTGGTATGTCCTGCAAGTTCTGTACTGTACGCATCATGGGTTTATTGGCTCATTTTAATTGAGGAAAAACCTAAGGTTCATAAGTTATTTTCTTCTAATTTCGAACTTAAATCATGCTGCAACTTCTATTGAATGAAAGCAATTTGACCTGATAAGAAAAGAAAAATGTTATTTGTTCCTCTGCAAAGCAATTATGTCTGGATGTTTAACTTTTCAAACATTTCACTTTTCCCACGAAGTTTCTTTTCTTTTTCTTCTTCAAAGGATATGCTCCTTTAAATCTCGCGTTTCATGCTTCGCTTGTCTTCGGGTGTTTATTAACTGAGCAAATTTTCCCAATTAATCTGTCCCATCAACCTCACCGGTTTCAAGGATGGAAAATTATCTTTCCAGATTGATCAATTAAATTGCTCCTAACTACAGTGGTATCCGATTCTGAGTTAAGGTTTTTGATAACTTGTATATTAAGAAAGGTTTTAACAAACGAAAGAGATAATTCAGCCCATAAAAACTAACAATATTTACTGAGGTACGCTTTGTGTCACATTCTACAATCAGTCCTTCATTTGCATATGTGAATTGAGGAATTCAGAAGCAATGGATTATAAGAGTCAAAATTAAAAATTTGTAGTTGATTAGTACAAGTGGTTGGAGAAAATCTGGATTAAATCCATTTCTCAATGAAAGCCTACCTAAGGTTTGAACTATTTATGCGTTTTACTCAAAACTTAAAGTCCACCTTTGCTTGTTTTTGCCTCAATGTTAGTGCCCCATTCGGTCACTAATTTGAACGTTTACTTTTTTTTTAATAACAGTGCGGGCTTGCGCACCTAATGATTCTTTCATTTCGCTTATTGCTGTTTTATTTAATCATCTCAATTTACGCTTTCCTGTACATAAGCTTTTCTATAACTTGTTTTTATCTGAAGTGCCCGCCGCAGTCTAGGGCCCCAAAGGCGGTGTACATCATTCCGCCGCAGGAGGTTAGTAACAATGTAAGACTATAACAACAATTTTTTTTCTGCTTTCGTCTAAATTTCATACATCAGTTAAGTGTTGTAAATTTTAGGGAAAATATCACATCTGGATTTTATTCTTGGCAATCATAAATTTGTGTTAACCTACACATGAATAAATTAAGTCATATCAAAACTGTAATTGGGATTTTCCACTAAAAAGTCGCCATTTTGTCCCGCACTTGACAGCCCATACATTGCATTAAACGTAATAATTTTGAAAGGTAATGAAGAAAATGTTTGGCTTAAGAAAATCGCACATGCGCAAGTGATTTCATATGCAACACAGTACTTTTCATAACCCATTTAAATTTTTATTTTTAATGAAATATATGAGCTGCCGCTTGCGAAGCAAAAAGTCCATCTTCCCTTGGAGTGCTCCTAATTGCAAATACAGTGGAATCTCGATTTTTTGTTTCTTAAAGGACTGGGTCATAAAAACGTAAAATATAGGGAAAACGTAAAATGCGTGAAATAAATAGCAGCGAAACTGATGTTGGAGACTCGATGAAAAAACGTTAAATGCGGGAAAAACGTAGATTTGGGGCATGTAAAATAAGGATTTCACCGTTTTCTGATGTTTGCTTATTGTTTTGAAATAACTTGGAAAGAGATCAATAATTTTAACCTAGAGGAATGGAGGGAAATACTTTTTTTACGTTTTTGCCAATTTGCATTCTTTAATGGATGTAGTTGCTACTGTGAAAGAAGATTCTTAATACCTGTGAAAATATTTTTTTTTTTTGTTTTTGCAATAAATAAATAAATAATACTTGAAATTTTTGACATCAAAATTTTTATTTGAAAAAAGCATAGACGTATGTAAATATTTATAATTTTACTGATATTCATCGTAAAAGTATGTTAATACGCATATGCTGTCCATAGTCTTTTGAAAATAACTAATTTTTATATCATCTGGGTTTTTAATATTTCTCTAAATTAAAGTTCGAATGCGGTAAGCAGTACTTTAGTCGGTTCTTGAAATTTTTGAGCTAAAATATGAAACTAAACTTTTAAAACGTGAAATTTTATCAGAATGCACTCGTCTATTTTTTTCTTTCAAAATCAAGTGCTCGTTCAATCTATTTTAACGAAAACTGATTAAATGTTTGATTGTTTCAGTGATTCCTCAGAAAACTAATATACAAAGGTTTTAATTTTTTGAAAAGTATTAAACTAACTGATTGTTATAAAAAAAATTAACATTTTCACTAATTCAAAAGTAACCTGAAGCTTGATTCGATGATAATTTAACTTTTTAACTGAACAGCATCAACAGCTTATAGATGTTCTTTTCAAAATGCTTTCAAACTGTAATTTATTATAATTCCTACTTAAGCAACTTTATGCAACGAAAAACTTTGTAAATTAATGGTTTCATCAAACGAAGGGTAGAACAACAATCCTGTTTCACTTCTGGATTTACCAATAATAATAATAATAATAAAAAAATGTTTGAGAGAGAAATCAAGTTGAAAATTAGAAATTAACTGACGTATGCTTATGAAACAAAGCTTATTATACTTCACGCCAATAGATTTTCACGACAAAATTCCGTGGCTAGAAATTCTTAGCCGTCAACAACTTAAATATATCACCCTGTGTAATCTAGTAATAAACCCTCCATCCAAAGTTACATATTAGTTTCAAAATGATTTATCGCCTTTCTTCTGTCAACTAGCATGGCTGCTTAAGCTTTCCACCTTCATATAGATTTACCAAAAATCTGATACAAAAAAAATCAGAAAAAAAATCAGTTTTTCCCCCCCTATCGAAGTAAGTTGATTTAAGGAATGTTCTCAATCTTTTTATTTTTCCACACCGTTTCTTTCTTAGAACATTTTTTTCCTTTCTTCTCTCGATTAAACACTGAGAGCTTGAAAGGAGGTTGAGAAAATACGTGACGGAGGGAGGTGGAGATGAGTTGAGGATATTTTTTCTCGCGCCTTTGATTACCATCATTATTACCTAGTGTGACGATCTTTGCTTCTAGCAAGAGGAAAAAAATGGCGAAGGGGAACCTTTTTTACTTTACTTTTCACATCCTCGATGAAAATAAGTTAATAACTATTTTCTTTTGTTATCAGAGAGACACCTCAACGTCTTTTGTCGAAAAAAATGTCGCGATCTTGTTTTTGGAACGTATGAAAATGAAGTTATTCATGTGCTAAATAGGAAATAGGTATTTCTGAAAGATATCGTCTGCGAAAAAAGTTCATGTTTTCTTAAAAGCATGGAACTTCACTTTGCAATTCAAATTACGGATACCAGGAGAATTGGGAGCTTCATTTTCTTAAGAGTTTCGGAAGAGATTGATTGATATCTTATAAAAGAATTGCAGACCTTCGGATTTTGCTTTAAATGCTGTTACTTTGTTCAAACAGGAGCTAGAAAAATTGAATTTTAAAATTTTGATCTTTCAAAAGCCACAACTCAAAAAAGGAAAATAAGAACGTTCTATTTACAACACAAGCGTGAAAAATTCAGGATCATGTTTTCGAAAGTTGACGAAATCGCAAAAATATTTTTCGAATTGGTATCAATTTGTTGGTCTTGTAAGCCTGGGGAGAGGGGGGAAGCGTGATATAAGAAAAATAGAAGCTGATAGTTAACGAAAATGCAAAATTTATTTTTACTTTCTTTAAGAAAATGAATTATCCATTTCTTCATGAAAAAATTTGAAATATACAGTAGAATCTCGAAAATCCGGGGTAATTGAGGCTCACGTCACCTCAGATTACTGAAAACTCAGATTATCCGAAAAATTCTTCCAGATTAAAAATTTAAACTATTTGGACGACATAAAGGAGGAGCATAACTTCCTTTTGTCTGGAAAAGGAAGTATTGCCTACAGAAAAAAATGATCAGTCAAGTTTCAATGTTCAATGTACCTACTATTATTATGTATTTTTATTTTTTCCATTGAATGTAGTAAAAATTTTACTGTAACAAATAATTTCTGCTTTCACATTTTAATAAAAATCAGTCTTTTTAGCTACTAAAAATATTAACTTAAAGTATAAATGAAGCACCTCGAGTTAACCCTCAGAGTGGATTAACCGGAACCTCGAGCTTTCGAGACTCTGCTGCAGTTTAATTCTCAGTTCGTTCTTAAAATTTGAAACCATCAAAAAATCATTTGAATTTTTTATGAACACCGGGGTTAAAGTCAGGCAAAACCACGTCGTTAAGCTCTGAAGTGAAATCAAAAGATATTTAGAGATATTTCTACGATAAAAAGTAGTCAGCATTTCATAAATAATGCATACATTTGGGAAGCAATATTTTGAGTTTGTAGTATTGGATATGCATGGTTATTTTATTGTCGATTTTTTCCTCCACCATTGCAAAATAACGGTTTTGTCTCATGGGTGAGGCAAAATCGGAAAATGGGTGTGGTAAAACTGGAGACCATATAAAGTTAATGGAGACAAAGGCTAGTTCGAAAAGTTGGGTTAAAAAAATGGAAGAAGATATAAAAAACACAAAAAAGAGCACAAAATGAAAAAACTCTTTTGCTATACTGGAAAAAATTATTACAAAAGGAGTCGCTAACTTTCTATCTTCTCCTTTCTTCTTGTATCTTTTATTTCTTCATAGACGGATGATATTACTTGATAATGCTACAATCAAGGCTGTGGAATTGTGCAGTCGGAGTCAGACTGATTTTGGGATGAAGGAGTCAAAGCTATTAAAATGCTGAAAATCGGATTCCTTCCTTTGTCCTCCGAGTGTGCAACTCGGCAGGACTGCGAAGTCAGAGGTAGAGTCGGACTGATTTTGAGATTAAGGAGTTGGAGTCGACTGCTCTAAAAGTCCAGGAGTAGGAGTCGGTTCCGATCGTTTTCTCTCCGACTCCGTAGCCTTGGCTATAATAGTGGAAACCTAATCAAAACAGCGTAGGTGGAACACATGCAGTATGTACTCAAATAAATAAGTGTTTAAAATAGTTAAGTTATATATAAAAATTTATTGAGACAAAAGGGAAATCTATTCCAAACGTTGGTCGTGATTTTCTTCTGTGTGTCATTTCTGATCTATCCGAAATCGACGTACAACGGTTTGAAAATTAAGCGTTCCTATGCACTTAGTTTTAAAAAATTCTCTTTGACACCTGGATACTAAAGATGAAATCAGAGGCACCCCGATGGGGGGTCACGGGAGATCACTGTGACTTCTCAAAAATTTCTTTATTTGGCAAATTTTGTCTAGTTATTCGGAAAAATACTCATTATTTTGCAGAACTTGGAGTTCTATTCGGCAAGTTGAGAGTTTCCACCCTCTCAAAAATTTAAGTTTTGGGCGCCCCTGAATAAAATACAAGGACTAAAGCACAGATTTCCTGACGAAGTTGAGAATTAACAATGAGATTTTAATCACTTTTTTATGAATTAAAAACTTCATTGTATACTTTCTTTGTTTCATTGTCGCACCTTCAGACTTGAATCCAGCATTTTAATCAATCATTCTGGATTCAAAGTAAGTGATAAAACACAACATTCTCTTTGTATCCTCTTGATGAAAAAGATGTAAGATGTGGGTAACGGTCGAGCAGCTCCAATACTGGTCTGAGAGAGCCGTCATTGGGTCGTGACCTGAGAACAACGGTTGAATGAATTTGATGAAGGTTTGCCAGCCAATGAACTGTTGCAGTTGGCGGTGGCAAAATGCGACAAAACTCGACCTTGCCACCTGCGGATGGTGGTCGACAGACGTTCTTGGCGGTCGATAACATTCATTAGTCATTAATAAGAGTCCGGTCTGAAAGAATGAGAAGTTTGCAGTGAATGAATGACATTGATGACTGAGTGGCTTGCAAAGACAAAAAGTGTGCATTGAACAAAACTTGATGAGGGTAATTTTATTCAAATTATAGAGTCATTCAAATGAATATGGGATCGCGTAGTCATATCATAGCAACAACAGGTTTTGACTCCATCAAACATCTGACACCAAGAGCGGATGAATTATTTTAGACCAATGATGCCCAAACTAGAGGGCCGCACTTCTTCACATTTAAATGATTCTCGCAATAAAATTTCAAACTAGCGGTACCCGCACGGCTTTGCCCGTAGTAGAAAGTTAAAAGTTCATTTGGTTCGCTTGTATATTTACCAATAATGGATGATGAATTTCTCGCCAATACACTATGTTAATACGCTCGCCTATGTTATGGTAATTTGCTCGTCCATGTTATGATAGTTTGCTCAATAAAATATTCTTAAAATTGGGATAGAAAAAGAGCAAAATCGAATTTTCGAAAAATCGCTTCGAGATGCTACAAACTTATTTTGTGCCAAATTTCCATAAAAATCGGCCGAACGTTCTAGGCGTTACGCGCGTCACAGACATCCAGGCATCTAGACATAAAGACAGAGATCCAAGCTTTCAGCTTTATTATTAGTAAAGATAAAGATGTTCCTAGATAATGTAGGAAAACATCGAAAAAGAAAAAAATTCAAAATAAGAATTGTTGTTATCATTACTTTATGTTTATCTTATCAATTGTATCTGTTTTCTAGACCAGTTTGTGTATATTTGATGCCAAATTTGTGACACTGTAACAAGTCTTGGTTTTAAATTTGTAGTACTGAAAAAAAAAAAAAAAAACTGGCTACCCAGGATCAGCTTCATAGCCCACATGTGGCCCGTGGGCCGTAGGTTGCACACCACTGTTTTTTGACGAAGTAAGAAATAGGATAGTCCGACCAGTGAATGAACACATTTATATTATTATTAATTTTGAAACAAGTTTTCAAAATTACATGAAGTATCCCGACAGCCCGGTTATGACGCCCAAAGCCTGTAGTTTCATCTTTGTTATGAAGTCATGCTCATCAGTCTTAATAATCAATACCCGAGTTGGAAGCAGATATCCTGTTTCTTCATAGATGGAATTGGCAGCAATTGCGGATGTACAGGTTTGGAGGTCCATCGTAATGCATTTTTAGGAGACCCTTTGTCAATTATATTGGACATTTATTTATTACAGGGTTTCCTGAAAAAGACTGACTGTTTTCAAACATTTATAACGGAAAAATGGTTAATGATAAAAAAAATAATTTTTGCCGAAAATTCATGTGGTGGGGCATAAGTTTCATCCTTCAGAGTTCCAAATTTTAGTTCAAATTTTTTTAAATAGATGGCGCTGCAGATAGTAAGCCTCTAAGTCAAAAAAAAAAAAAATATTGGAATTCACCAATTTTTCTTCTGATTGCGACATGTGGTTGCAGCCGGCGCGGCGGCAGGCATTTTGAAAACATTGTTGTAATATTTTGTTTATTAAAACATTTTTCGAAAACTATTTTGTAATTTTCTTTCTTTCGTTGATTTACGGTCTTACAATCTACAGCGTCATCTATTGAAAAATTCTTTAACTAAAATTTGGACTTTTGGGGGATGAAACTTACGGCCCACCACATGAATTTTCTGCAAAAGTTATTATTTTATCATTAACCATTTTCCTGTTATAAATTTTTGAAAACAGTCAGTCTTTTTCAGGACACCCTGTATATGCATCTTTGTATCGTCTTCGGGGCCCCTATATTCATGGGCGCTCCCGCCCCTAGCAGTAGCGACATGGTTAAATCCACCCCTGAGCAGCAACTTCCTTCTACAGAATGTCAAGAAGGAAATGTTTGCAGGAAAAAGAGGGAAATTTTTGTGTTTGGCCACTGGTGAGACGTGTTCCTTTACTGGGTTGCAGCACTACTTTGCATATAAATTTTCTCATAGGATTTTGTTTTGTTTTTCATGCCATGTACCAAATACTACAGTTTTTAACTATGCTCCAGATTTCTGTAACTGAAATTGTGCTCACTCAGACTACTCTACTTTGCTTAGTTCTACAAAATATCTTTGTGAAAAGCTTTAAAGTTTTCGTCGTCTAATCATGCTTTTTTTAAAATTAATTAATTAATTTATTTTTTATCAAAACAATTTATACATTAAAATTTTTTAACAGTTTGGTTATTATTACATTGGAATTGTGCACAAACGATGTCACGCTTTGAGCGGGGGAGGGGGTTCGGGAAATTGCAATAGTTTGTGAAAAGAAGAGGAAAGTGAAACATTTTTCATGAGAATATGCGAAGGAAAAGCAGCGTGGCATGTGACAAGAGGAGGGGAGGAGAGGAGTGGCGGCAAGGTAATGCGTGACTTTTTGGCAAAGAGAGAAGGGAGAGGATCAAAAATGTGAAAATAGTAACAGCATTAGCAATATATTTTATTTGTGTTTTTAAAGATTATCCATGTTGTTGCAAATTTGTCAATGGAAACGGAAATGCTACTGCGCTATTCGTAGTCGTCCTTATGTAGAGTACATCGGTGCATATTTACGCAGTGCCCTTTTTTCAAAACGAATCATAACTGGAGAGCCAACATAACATATTGATGCTGCTCCTTAGCAAATATCCTCACAAGTTTTTGAGCACAAGTCGAGCTACGGTCTAACATGCAGAAAGACTAATCTGTTTTTTACCGAGTCGAGTGAATTTTGAAGTTGAAAGTTTTGAAATTTGTTGTGAACAAATAGTACTTAGTTTAAAAAGAACAAATATATAAAAATAAGCATTTCATAATTGTATTTGTATGAACTGAAATGTTATTATATTTTCTTTCACGTTAAAAATAAATCCGAACTTGGCGACGGGGCAAATTTACGCGTTGACGTCTGAGCACCTTTACGCGCGTTCTTACTGTGTCTTACTTCTAAACGTGCATTGACGCTTTTTTCGCTTCGAACTGTCTTAAAACTTTTTAGTATTTTCAGACTATTTAGTTCTTAAAATCACCATTTAATTTTTAATTGAGTTACAAATTATTATCTTATAGATAACCGTCATGTAGTACTGTCTTTATGCCCGTTCAGCTTTTACTTTATACACTATTCAGTCTGTGATAAATTTGCTTTATTGTAACAATGGTAAGACATTATGTTCAAAACACTAACAGAACCTCGTTAGGTGTCAAAAATAAACGTGCATAAACGTGCCCCGTCTCCGGGGCAAGTTTACGCAACCGACTTGGACTTTCGAAAAAAAAAAAAAAATGTTTTAACGGTTAAAAACACAAACTGAGCAACAACTGAGTATACCAATTTTGACTCCATTAACTGCTTCATAAAACCGCAATGTCTAAAATTTCCTAAGTTAAAATATAAAATTTAGATAATTCGTTGAAAAAAAATCCGCGTACACGTGCCCCGGTCTACCCTACTTTTCATCCGCCAATAAAAATGAATAAGAACTGGAAGCACAGATCGCCCCTCCTTTCAATATTGCATTGTTACAAATAGTTAGAGACGTTTCTTTCTCACAAAGACCTGGAAAAAACTTACAAAGTACAGTTGAACTCTCTTGACACGATCACGTTTAATACGAAATCACGGCTAACGTGTTCATTAAATTTGGTTTGCTATTTAATTGCGTTAAAAATTTCACGAATAATACGAACATTAAATTGAAAGTCTCCGCTAAGACGAACAAAAATTTGTGACTTCTTGATTTTACAACTTCAAAAGTTGTAAAATATTCGTGGTTGAATATCGTAATTTTCTTTCATAGAAATCATTCATCATTTCGTTACGTAGTCCTATTGTGTATCGAGAAGAAAATGATAAGAATTTTGCTTAGAAAATAAAACTGCACATTTTTTTACCTGTGGACATTTCAATTTACCCGAAGATAAAATTGTTCATCTTTTATTATGAACTAGTGGTACCCGCACGGCTTTGCCCGTAATAGAAAATTAAAAGAACTTTTGGGTCGTCTGTATATTTACAAATAATGTATGGTGAATTTTCTCGCCAATTGGCTTGTACCCATTGTACGGTTCCGCGTTATGATAATTTCGTATCTCGCCAATTGGCTTGTGCCCATGTTACTGTTCCACGTTATGATGATTTCGTAATTTACTCGTCCATCTTGTAATAATTTTGTTCTTAAAATTGAAATAGAAAAAGAACCACATTGAATTTTCAAAAAATCGCTTCAAGGTGCACACCCCCATGCTACAAACTAACTTTGTGCCAAATTTCATGAAAATCCGTTGAACGGTCTAGGCGCTATGCGCGTCACAGAGTTCCTGACAGACAGAGATCTGAACAGAGAGACTTTCAGGTTTATTATTAGTAAAGAAGATTATAACCTATTCTGCGATTGTCCATTATCATCTTTCTTTTTCAATATTTTCCAAAAACATTCATCTATAAGAAATAAGTGATGTTTATCTGAATGTACTAATAGATTACAGTATGTGTTAGCAGTAATATTTTTTTAATTACAGGTAAGATTTTTTTCGCTTTTTCTCAGTATCATTCACTCACGGTTGATAACGGATTGCTGTTGTCGTGTGCCAGCTAGGCTGGCAATTTGGGGCCGCTGCTTCACTTTTCCAACTGTACCGTAATTTGGTGTGAAGTCCGACTTCTACAGTACACACATGTCCTAAGGACCCGTTTATAGGGTAGGCAACCATTCACATCATAACAACACATTCATACAAAGAAAGGATAAGAGAGAGAAAGTGCGTCCGTGCCCGAGCTGGGATTCGAACTCGGATCTTCCTGTCACAGTCAGACTTCTCTGACCACTAGACAAGGCAGGCGGCTTGATAACGGGTAATACGAACAAATTCGTGGATTTTTGACAGTTCATATTAATCAAGTTCAACTGGAAGATACTGCATTTACCTTGAACTCATTGACTAAAAAACAGTTCACTATTACGGACTATTTATAACCTAAACGCCTTAAAATGGCATGCATATTATTTCCCGTAAAATAAAGATATTTTTTCCTTTGACAGAGTCAGCTTTAACTTCCTTTCGTTTTTTTTTTTTTTTTTTTGCTTTCTATGTATTTCTCATATTCTACGCTTTCCCGTATTTTACTTTTTTTAGCTCAGTCTTTTGAGAAATGCAAAATCGGGGCTCTACTGCATTATTAAATAAAATAACTCAGGGCAAGCAGAAACACTTGTTCCTATTAGAGTCACCTGTAGGGACTGCCCTGAGCCCTGAAAGCATATAACTTTATTCCGCTTGGTTAGAAATGCGTCTTTTGACTTAAAAGTTTCAGATTTTAAAGACTTATAATTCAACACATTAATATTACTGTACTCAGTTAAAAGCCGAAATCTAAATCTTGCAACTATACAGTATGTGACCAACACTAAGCAGTTAACCGTTGTTTTCAAACATATCCTTTGTGCCAACAATTATATGTCCACGAAGGGGAAACTTAATTCACCAACTGAGAAAGATGCAGTGACTGAAAAGACAATTAGCATAATGTTCACACTCTAGATTTCGCGAGGAATTGCGGTTGACAAAAGTGCAGCTTCGCTCAGTAGTTCACCTCTGTTAGCTCAACTCACTGACCTAAATAATGGCGGTTAAGGTCGCATGCAACAAGAATCCAGAATTATGCTGCACAATTCAATTTACATGTGTCGCAGTCGGGGTGGGCGGAGAAATTCCGGCTCTTGAGTAGCATTACTGGCGATTAAATAAATGCCCAACAGCGTGTTAGTTAACGGTCATTAATATGAGTTGTGGTAATTTGAATGTTTTTTTTTCTTTTGCCTAAAAGAACTTTTTTTCTTTTGTCTAAAAGACCTTTTTTTCTCTTTTGCTTAAAAATCCCTTTTTTTTCTTTTGCTTAAAAGACCTTTTTTTTTCCTTTTGCTTAAAAGAGCTCCTTTTTTTTCTTTTTCCTAAAAGACCTTTTTTTTCTTTTGTCTAAAAGACCTTTTTTTCCCTTTTGCTTAAAAGACCTTTTTTTTCTTTTGATTAAAAGACCTTTTTTTCTTTTGATTAAAAGACCTTTTTTTTCTTTTGCTTAAATGACCTTTTTTTTCTTTTGCTTAAAAGAACTTTTTTTTTGCTTAAACGAGCTTTTTGTTTTTCTTTTGCCTAAAAGACCATTTTTTTCCCTTTTGTCTAAGAGATCTTTTTCCCCCTTTTGTCTAAAAGACCTTTTTTTTTTCTTTTGTGTCAGATATTTTTGTTATGCTAAGTAGTTTCTATTCACTTTTCCATTTCTTTTTCAGCGAATGGATTTTGAATAATATTTTCAAGGGTTAAACTAACCGCTTGATCTTTTGGGAGGGCAGAAATTCTCCGAATGGAACTCCAAATTTTTCCGAATGCTGATAACTTTGCCGAATGGAGTTCCAAATTTCACCGAATCATGATATTTTGCCAAATGGGACTCCAAATTTTGCCGAATGAAACTCTAAATTTTGTCGAATGATGATGATTTTGCCTAATAGAACTCCAAAGTTTGATGAAGGATAATAATTTTTCCAAAACAAGAGACGAAATTCGACGAATAAGGAAATGATTGGAAGGTCATTGTGACCTCCCGTGACCTCCCATCGGTGCGCCCCTGGATACTTTACAAAACAGAATATTCAAAAGCAGTTTTAGGTAGTGTTAATATCATTTTTTTTTTAAATTCTTAGGGATGCTTTTATATTCTCTTAAGAGTTAAAAATTTAATGAGAGTATTTTTTAAATTTTCCTTTTTTTTTCCCTCTTTCCTCTCTCTCTCTCTCTCTCTCTCTCTCTCTCTCTTTTTTTTTTTTTTTTTTTGAAAGAAAGTTAAACGGGCAAAAAAATAACAAGACTGAACTTGTTTCTGACGATATAAAGTTTTTACAATCTAAGATTGCGTTTTTGATACATTATCATTTACTTATTTTTTTCAAATGTACTTTTTTCTCTTTTCGACTTCATTTGTTCTATAGTTGGTTACTCTGTGTTTCTTGTAGTTTTGCATAAATTTCAGATCATCTTTGTAGATTTTTCATTCACTCTAAAGATTATTCGAAAAGGGCAATAATAAATTGAAACATGTTAAAAGTTATAGCAAGCAATCAACAAAAATAAACTATGTATGATTTTAGAAAATGCATGATCATAATATTAAATGAAACATAGTCAAAAAATTGTGACATGTTTATTCAAATAATAATAATAATAATAATAATAATAATAATAATAATAATAATAATAATAATGAATGAAATAATTAATGAGTGGCTTTCAATAGCGCCTTTTTGATCGTCAGTAAACTTCAACAAAACGCTAGAAAATAACGTTTACAAAAAAGGAATAAGTCATGAGAAAAAATTCATCGTTTACAAAAAGATAAAATAAATGAAACTAAATCAATAAGTTGCAAAAAGATTTATCGGCTGCAAAAATATATAAATAAGTAAATAAAATAAAATAAAATAAAACGAGAAAAAAGAAGGATGAGATACGAAAACAGTTATCATTCACCAAAAATAATTAAATGAAAGAGAAACGCAAAAAAGGGGGAAGAAATCAAGAAGAAGAGAAAAGATTAACTGTCTGAAAAATGATTAAATAATTAAAATACATAAAATACTGTATCACGTGACTCGCTTTCTACGAACAACACGACATCGCCTTCAATCGCCACATAAAGCAATAAATTACATGACACGCTATCTACCAATCGTTAATAATATAAAATGGGAAACGCCAAGCCTCGTCAAAACAAAGTGAATAAGAAATCTTTATTGCTCTAAATTAGTCAAATTAAATAAATAAAAAACGAAAGACCGTAAACTAACATATATCTTGATTGAATTCTAGAATCAACAATCCTCTTTCAAACCCTACAAAACAATAAAATTTCGATCATTTAGAAATATTGCATACTTCCATGTCCAATAGTGTTTCTTTACTAAGAAAAATGCTTTCTTCCACAATATCAAAAACTTGACTTATTTATTTATTTATTTTTTTAAGTTGAAGGGAAAAAAAAGCGTCCAAAATGAGGCTACTTAATCAACAAGAAAATAATTTTCTGTACAGAATACATTTCAAAGTGAAAGCTCAACTGAATTCAAATAACAAAACTGGTTTTACAAATTCAATATTCATTTGAATTTATCTCTCGAACGTTCACATCTTCATGTTTTCTTTGTTTGAAAAATAAATAAAAGAAACAAAACTTGTTTGAAAGCGGTTTTCTCTGAAATCGGAGTAAGAATATCCTTCTTAGGTTTCCAGTTCTGTCAAACTGATTTTTAGTTCACTGACTCAGACAGCCAAATGCCCTGCAGTACTCTTTTGTAGTCGGAAGAAAACAAAGATTACAGCTAAACTTTCCGTCTCGGATGTCGAATTCCGTGGTAAATTTTTTACGTGGGAACAATGACATCAAATATTGGATAGAATTTGTGGATTTATCTTGAAAAAAATTGTTTTGTATTTAAAATAATAATATTATTATTCTCATAAGACTGTTTTTGTTTATCTAGCTTTGGTAAAAATGAGAGAAATAAAATCGGTTTTTTACACTAAAGTCGAGATTTTTTTTTTTTTTTTTCTCTGACGAAAATAGTTCGGTGTCCGAGGTAAATTTTTTACGTAGGAACAATGACAGTAAACATTGGATAGATTTTGTGGATTCATCTTGAAAAAATTTGTTTTGTATTTAAAATAATAATATTATTATTACTATTCTTATAAAACTGTTTTTGGTAAGCTGGTTTTGGTAAAAATAAGAAATATAAAACCTGCATTTTACACTAAAGCCGAGAATTTCATTTTTCTCTGACGAAATGAGTTCGGTATCCGTGGTATTTTTTTTACATTGGAACAACGACTTCAAAAAAAAAAAAAAAAAAATGTTTTGTATTTAAAATAATAATAAATAATATTATTTATTATAACAATATTATTTATTATAATAAATTATGTTATTCTCTTAAAACTGTTTTTGTTTATCTGGTTTTTGTAAAAATAAGAAAAATAAAATCGTTTTTTTACAATAAAGTCAAGTTTTTTTTTTTTTTTTTGTCAAAATTAGTTCGGTGTCTGTGTGTTTAAAAAGTGTTAAAAATCACCTAAGACATTATATATATATATATATATATATATATATATTTATTTATTTATCTTAATATATAAAAATCTTCTGTGCGTGCGTTTGTCACCATAAGGCTTTTAAACGGCTGGACCGATTTTGATCTAATTTTCTGTAAGTAATTAAGTTGTGGCAAGCATGGTTTCGAAGCGCGATGGATTGAATCGGAAGCGTTTTTATTAATTAACTAATTAATTTAAACATTGGATGGTAAAATCTCCCAAATGATTAATATTTATTTTAAACTGTTGTTGAGCGAGAACTGAAAAAATATTTAACCCGTTGCCAAAGGACAATAAGAAAGCCAGCTCTGCTTTTTATAATGAAATTTCCTACTGTAATATGTCAATTGAGAAGAGATAAAGCGTAGAAAGAGAGAGTGAAGCCTTCATTTCTCTTGAAAGGAACGATTTTAGGTCCCGTGATATATTTTTAAGTAAAGTATTGTAAGGTTCACGCAAAACGTGTGTTCTGTCGTCGTAGTTGCACCATGTGACCGGATCGGTGCTTTAGGTTTTCCGAACCAAATGATCAGAAAGTACCGTACCTAGCATCATTTGTTTCTCGGCTGAAATCCATCTGAGTTTTGGCACCAATGTTAAGAATACTTTAAGGATTATCTAAGTAATCAGTACATTATTAAAGGAAAAGGTGATGGAATTGAAAGACGAAACAAATTTTATTTTCTTCCAGAAAAATTTACAGCAGGGTAGTTCTGTACACAAAAGATCAGTGCGGTGGAAAATCTTTATCTTTGACGGAAAGAACAAATTAGGCAATATATGAAACTTATAAAGTTTTTGGTTCAAAAGATCGGACCACTAATCGGTCGGAATTGGCTTCTCTCACTGATCGGCTGGATTACAGTAACGTGGTGACTTGGCGACTTTGGCTATAAACAATAGAGTTGCGCGATCATTTGTTTACATTTTAAAGATATCGTTAATGTAATTTTTTGTATTTTTTGTTTATTTGGCGAAGTATTTCAAATTGCAAAGAATTGTTTTTCGTTTTTAAAGAGTTTTTAGTCATTTTAGTTGAAGAATGTGTTTATTTTGCATCTAGAGGGGGGGGAGGGATGAGGGATTTTCGCTTATTCAGAGAAGTGTTTTTACCTTTATAATTTTTTTAAACGATATACTTTCGATTGTTTTATTCTTTTCCATACGGGGGATGTTGCAGCGGGATTTCCCGTTTGTTCTAGATTTGTAGTTAGATTTTTTTCACTTAATATCTGAAGACGTTTTTCATCCTTTTGAGTATCGCTGAAAGAACAAACCATCAAGTACGAGAGAAAAAATAGTTAATAGAACAACTGATCATTGGGTTTAGATAAATCAAGTTGTAATAAATATACGAATTCTGAAATCATAGCAGCTTAAAACATTTTTTTACTTCTTTTTTTTCAACAGAACGGTTCAAACACCAGATAGTTTATTGAAATTTTTTAACTTTTCAATTTTCGAAGTTTGAACAGAACAACGTCTGTCGGGTCCTCTAGTATATATATATATATATATATATATATATATATATATATATATATATATATATATATATATATATATGGTCAGCAAAAACTATCCCTGTAGTCAAAATGTTATGTTTCTTAAAAACCTGACTACTTCCCTGGTACAAACTTACACATACAAACATCTTATTTGATAATACACTTCATAATAAAGAAATCGACGCAACAAGTAACAGTTGTGGGAATGACACGAAATTTTACGCACATGAAGACAACATTGATATGAGAAAGTTGTTAAAAAAAAATGATCCTGTATAACTGAAAAATCCCAAATGATTAGAGGTTTTAAGGCCCTGTTTAACCACCTCTAATTTGAACGTACGAAGCGATACAGACGAACATTGAGATACAACAGTCTCGTACTATGTCCTACGTCATCTCGTACCACAGTTACTGTAACCGCTCCGTTCATTCAATCAAACTAATAAACCGGTCAACTTACTGTCTCGAGTGATCCCAGATATGCACGATTTTTCGACATCTCAGAGGATCGCACAGGCCAAAGAAGCTGATAATGAGGAAGCGGAAGTCCCTGACACCTTTGCTGTGTGGTGTCGGTCATTGTCCTGTTAAAAAATGGCTTCTGTGAGCCCCGACATGAGTGTCAACACATGTGAATAAAGCATGACACAAACGTACCGTCAGGCTGTCATAGTGCTTTGGATCAATTTTAGGGGTGATCATGTTTCGTATACGAAAGCATCCTATAACATCACCACAGCTGTGGGTGTGTTTTGCCACTGAAAAGCAAGTTATTTTTAACAACCCTGCAACTGTGATTCATTCTCGAAAATTCCCCTTAAAAGTTTATTTAAGTGTGTTTTCAGGATTTGTATTTTAAATGTAATTTAGCATAAAAAATATAAAGGGGTAGGGTTTTTCTAGAATTTTTAAAATATTCTATTTGATTTTTTTTAGTTTTTTCAAATTTAAATTATCAAACCATTCTAAAGGTTCAAAAATCAAAATAGTCCACGGATTTTGCATGTCTCATTCTTCAAAACTTATCATTTTGCTGAAAATGTCAATGATTATTTTTACGTCATGCATTTTTTTATCCATATCTCTGGTATTCGCAGTTCTACAGTTTGTTACGCCACCTTGCGGTGATTAAAAAAATCAGCTAACATGTTTAAACACTTCAATTTTGTGCACCCACTGTAGACTACTCAATGGTCAGGTCATATACAACGTGATTGAATCGGTCTCGGTTTGACCTCTTTCAGTTGCCATTAGATTGTACTTAAAGATAATGTTGTTGGTGTCTTGTGCCAACTAGGCTGGCAATTTGGGGTACGCTCCTTCATTGTTCCAACTGTACCTTAATTTGGTGTGAAGTCCAACTTCTACAGTGCACACATGTCATAAGGACCCGTTTTATAGGGTTGGCAACCATTCACAGCCCAACAACACATTCCCACAAAAAAAGGATAAGGACAGGAGAGAGAAAGTGCGTCCCTGCCCGAGCAGGGTCTCAAACCCTGGAACTCCCCATCGCAGTCAGACTCCTCTGACCACTAGACAAGGCGAGCGACACTTAAAGATAATTTAAAGATAATTGGACTGATTTGAAGTACTGGCAGTGAACTTGCGTTTTAGACTCAACGAAAGATTTTCTATTATTTTGAGCTTGTGCGGTCGCCCAAAGGTCGCACAAGGAAAAGTAGGAAATAAATGTCCTTAGATTTTCTGGAGGTTAATCTTCTGAAACTTTATAGTTTTCATGCATGGTGAGTTAAGATATCTTAAACAAACCTTAAAGAATATTAGGTTTACAAAAACAAGGCGACTTTACAAAGGAACATGGGATAGTTTTAAATCCAATAGGACTTTTTGAATCAAATTGTATAGCTTACATATTCAACCGAAAGCATCTTTGATTCAATGAAAGCGTGCATAAGTCTTTATTCCTTGAAAGCACAGTTATCTTATTGCTTATCTGCATTCAATGATGGTTACTTTAAAAAAGCAAGATTATACTTGAAAAATTCTCTGAAAACAATGATACAGGTATAAAAGTTATTCTGACAGAAATCAGAATACTCTTTCTCGTGGAACATTCTATCTTCTCACGCAATCCAAAACAAAGTCTTATCTTAAAACTACACGAAAAGAAATGTTTTTCAAACCATCTTCTCTAAAACAATAACAAAAGCGAAAGTAAGGAATTAGAAATGATGTGTAGAAATCGTCTCATTTCTTCACGTTCTCTGTAACTGCAACTGTCAGTCAACGACCTTTAGCAATGCGACTTGATCTTCTAATGAGGAGAAATGTCTTTGTTTGTGCGGCAATTAGAACACAAAGAAGAATGCCTTAAAACTGGGCGCTTCAACAGCTAAATTTCTTTCATAAGTCCGATCCTAACGTCCGTTGCAATTGTATTTTTGTTTATGGCGGTAGTTGAACCGGGAAGTCTGTTTTAGTGATGAGGATGCTGTGATTGAGACATTGTAATTATAGTTAAAATAATAACTGTGGTTTAAACTGCACGTTTTTTTTTTTCTTCTCCGAAATTCCAACATAACCGTTTGCATTTTTCAAACATAATTTAAAACACATGCATCCAAAATGCCATTAATTGAAATTAGACAAATTATTTACATATTTCATAATCATTTTAATATTCCCAAAAATCGTTTTATTAATTCAAATTATCCGTCATTCTTGTACTAATTTTAAATTTCAGCTTAATTATTTATTTATTTTTTAAAAATTGAAGCACACAATGCTTTCCACGTACCACAAACTCTGTAAAAGGCATTGGCATATATGTAGTATATGTTAGTATCGAAAAATGGCACCAATTTTCAGAGTACAAAAAATGGTGTTTTATTTTACTATACTCGTACTCTGGTGCTTACTGCTTGTGTTGCATCTTGTATAATAAAATTAAGTAAGGTGAGTTGGGGGAAGTGCAACCCTTAAATTGTATAGTTCGACTTTATTAAGGCCTAGACATTACAAGACTCGATACAAATTTTTTAATTTTTATTTCGTATGTTACCTGTTTTAGTGTGTTTTCCAAGACATGAACCTGTTAAAATCATTGCAGGTAAAACAATGAAAATATATATTTTTTTAAACTATTGTGCTCTAGGGCCGCACTTTCTCAATAAAAGTGGGGCAAGAGCATCACCTATCTGATTTTTTTTAAAAAACCGTTTGAGAAAATAAGGGGCAAGTGCAATCAATAGAGTATTTTTTCCTAATTAAAAACGATTTTTTTATTTTTATTTTCACCTATTCATTGGGAAGTAATTACATTTTTCCTAACGAAACCTGTCAATGTAAAATGAAGAACGTTCGAGAAACAATGGATTATTAAACAAAATTATGAAGTTTTTATTTTAAATTAAATAAGGAACATGAAAGATAACTTTTATTATGCTAATAAGCTTTAAAAAAAACAAAAACAAAACTTGCATATCAAGGAATAATTTTTAAAACTTGAATATCAACGAACTTATAAAATATTAACTTAATAATTCAAATAATTCTTCTTTAACTTAATAATTCTTCAAAAGGTAACTATACAACTGACAAAAGGTAACATGTCTTTGGCGAACTTGAACATATTTTTTTGTATAAGTACACTTAGTATAGTAATTGACAATTTAATTAATATTATATTCTGAGAACGTTACTTGGAATATCAAATTTCCTCTACGATTTGAAGAAGGATTTGAAAGGCTTGATACAATGTCGTCGTCTTGGATCTCGCTAACGTCAGTGCCTCAGATTGTCGGCAATCATGTGTTCTATTGCAACAGGTATTGCAGGTGCACTTCACTAATTGCCGACCTTTCAGGTGATCCTGTAATGTTGTCCGCGATATTTTGAAATGCCGGCTCGCACCTTTACAGGTTAGGGTACCTGAAAGCAGCAGAAAGTTCCTCCCGACAACAGGACCCAGCTTTTTACGCTATTCTTTTGTAATTCCGCACCATTTTTACTAAAAATATAAAAAAAATTAGAGCAATATAGTGACACTTATTGTTAGTTACACAATGATGCAGGGTTTAAAAATTAATTACATTGCTTCATTAAATCGTTACAAGCAAATTATATCTGTCATAAAAGAACATTGCCAGATTAATGGGAAAGTGCAGCCCCAAAAAATGCGGGTCTGCACTTGCCTCTTTTTTTCGGGCCGCACTTTCCCAGTCGTATAATTTTCTGGGGCAAGTGCAGCCCTAAAATTAATTGATTTTAAAGTAAAAAATAATGAATCTCAGCTTTAAAAATACGAAAAGTAGGCAAGAAAAAGTTGTACTTACGTTTTGGAAGCACGAAAAAGTGAGAACAACAACAGAAGAAACGATGATTTCTCAAATCACAACAACATGGCACTGTAGTGGGAATGAGAAAAATTAGGAAACGAGGGAGGGAATAGATTTACCATTCAAGTAGCGCGATCTAACGCACGCAGTGCAAAGTAATAACGTTTACCAAGCTACACACATGGCAGCAGCCCTTGCAGATAATCCCAGTGTCTGATTATTAACCTAAGCCGCACTTGCCCCAAGACCGCACTTGCCCCAACTGACCTTACCACTTTTTTGTAATTAACATATTAGTACCGTTTTTAGGACAATTGAGTACCAATCATATCATGCGAGGTCAATTATCACGTTTAAAATTAAATCAGGGAGGGGGTTATTTTTTGCTATTAATTCCTATAATTTTTAATGTTTCTTTTCACATCCAGGTTAAAGTAATAGAAAAAATACTTTTGTAGTATTAATAGACGGTGGTAGAGAAAAATATTTTAATATTTTCATAACAGTATCAATGCCTTTGTGTGCCAGTCATACGTTTATATACTCATTTTTATCTTTAGATTTTTTGAAATCGTACTATTATTGCTTTGATTGATGTTCATAAAAAATGTTGTGGAAAATAGTAACACGCAAAAGGAGAATTCTTCTCAAAAACTAAATTGCACACATCTAGATTTTTTTTTTAATGAAATTACGGGTATTAAAACGAACGTGAAAGTTAATAGCACATAGGAAAATAAAAACAATGGATAGAAAAGTAAATTGCGTTCATTTGTATATGCTTGTTTTGTAGAGTATTTGTTACAAAAAATTGTTAAATTGTTATGAAAAGTATTAGAGAATAATTAAGCAAATTTAGAACTGAGACTAAATTATATACATATATTTCTCCTAAATTTAGTGATGGACTGCTTTATTTTTAAAACATACTTATTAGTGAACTTCTTATGGTTCATTTTTGCCATCTTATTTTGTAACATTAAAACTTACTAGTAAAAATATTTTCTAATAAAAAGCTTTTAAGAGAAAATTACTTTAATCACTTTTGTTTGTGCACTCTTTTTTTTTTTAATTTAATTGTCGCACTAAGTACGAACGTACAAACTGTAAACCGAAACGGATTAATTGTTCCCGAGAAAAGATTTCCCAAGAAAATTGATTAAATAACAATTGACTGTGAGTTTAGTTTTTATCTTGTGATGCGTCGAAAAGATTTCACGCCAAAAAGGACCCTTTCCTACGAAGTGATTTTAGTAAATCGTATTTGTTTGAGTGATTCTTGTGTGTCATGTGTAGTAAAAAATACGCGTGTAAATAATTGCACGCAGCAAAGAAAAAGAGTAAACTTTGATTGTTCGCGCGTTTGATTTTCTTTTAAAATATATTTTTTTATTTTTATAATAAGGCGATACGAAAACGTACAAAAAATTTATTACCCCTTAGACGAAACGAATTATTCTTCGAGAGGTTTGTGTAAGTCATGATAGTATAAATATATTTTTTTATCATGTGACATAAAATGTGCTAGAGAAACAATAGCACACTGCAATAGAAGATTTTTTAGAGAAAATGGGCAATTTTGTGGCTTGATTAGGATTATTTCTCTCCTCTGCCTTCATCTCTACAGCCCTTTTCTGTGGATAAATCCCAGTATCCCTTTTCTCTTTCCTTTTACTGCCTGATAACCAATCCCGGATCCGGCCATTTGGTGAATCCCGCTCGAACAACTCAACCCAACACGAAAAGGGACACAAATCTTTTTCCCACACAGCTCCTTTCTCTTTGCTTCTTCCTCCCGCCCCCGGAAACACACCCCTTGTTTCCGGAAAACGACCGGATGTGCCTGATATGCTGGCCTTTTGTAAGCACGGAAGCATAGGTAGAAAAAAAAGGTAGACATGGAAGTTGACTTTTTTTTTTTTTGGCCTTTGTTAGAGGCAGTACCAGCGTGTACTGTGTGTAAATTTACTCTTTGTTTTTACTATAACTTTCATTTTAATTCGTTAAGAACTAGCTCTCAGAACTGCAATTTTTTCTATGTTCGAAAAATTGGAACTATTTTCCAATTTATACACAGTTTAGAATTTTGGTGTCGTAAGTAAAAAGGAATACCAGTCAATGTTTAAATTATGGTAGTGAAATTCGGGGTTGATAACTTAATTCATTGAATAAAAATTTAAAAACGCCCCCCCCCCCCCCTAATGAAATTTCATTTGAAGGCTTTTTCCGCTAATGACAATTCACATTCTAATTCTGATTTAATTGTCTCCTTCAACGAGTGGAATGAATTAAAATAGAATCAATAGTTATTCCGATTTACTAATTTAACTGAAAAAATATTTATTCTGTTTTTGTTATGGCTTCACACATAAAATTTGCCCCGTTCAGCACTAAAGCACTGTGATCTGAAGATGGTTTTCAGTTTGGTTGAGCTAGAGCTCACGTCTATAAACACATGCTAAGTTTAAAAGCATTACATGGACATTTAAAGAATGTATTATAATGTTAAATCGTACAAATGTGCAGAGATTTGCAGACACGTGTTTCGGGGTTTCAAGGAACTCCCTTTTCAGTGCAAAAAACGCTGAGCTTGTGAAGGGACAAAAGCAACAAGGCTACGACTAGCAAGCAGCTTAAAAAGTAAAAAATGCATTCCTGTTGGTTTCTCCTATTGGTAATTCGGTTAATTCGCTATTTTTATTCTTTAATCTGTTTGCTGTTATACCTCGTTGCTTTTATCAGATATCTTTCCATCCATAAGCTTAACCTTTTACGCATTGAAAAAGAGATTTATACAAAGCCCAAAACATGTGTCTTCAGTTCTCTGCAAATTTGATCTATTTAACGTTGTAATATTTCTTTTACTCCTGTGCACAAAGATATTTCTTTATTTCTAATCACTAACACATCTTTTTCTTTTTGAAAACGAAATAATAAATCTCCAAAGTTTTTACAGCAAGTAAAATTTGCTGCGAAAGTTTCATTATTGCAAAGTAAGGCTTTGGGTTTAGTAATTTTCAATTAGTTTTATGACCCATTAATTAATGTAAGACAAATTACATAATGATTTTATTATTACCTATTGCATCAAAAGAATGCATTTAAAATAATTCCGTCGAAATTACGAATGCGGAAAATTTTTCTTCAACATTCTTAGACTGCTTAATTAAATCATTCCTGAACTCTAACGATGTCACGAGGAAACATTTTAGTTAAAAATTAAAGTATTGGAATATTAATATTTCCCCTAACGATTTTAAAGAGAGATATTTTAACGACGTTTGAAACTTTGAAACCAAAACGATTTCTTTCTTCTTGCGGAGGTTGGCTGATTCATTATGCCCAATCCCTCTGAAAAATGAGGAAATATACGAAAAAGCATCGACAGGTGGTCTTTTGGGGGAAGATTCTGGAAACCAGAAAATTCTTTTCCCCTGTTATTAATGACCTTTTTCTAATTAGTATTGCATAGGATTATGAGATTGATAAAAATAGCTTCAAAAAGTGATCATTAGTCGCAGAAGAAAGGAAAACGTTTTGAGGCTAATCGCATGACAAGCTACCACCTGCGAATTAAAGCTGAAATTAAATTTATTGATATAGTTAAGAAAATGACCCTTTTTTCTGAAGAGAGATACTTTAAGTGAGTAATACAGGAAAATATATTTGTCATAATATATGAAGGCCCATGAATACTTTTTACTATGCACGTACCTACTAACTATAGAAATTTACTTTTTTAAAAAACATAAACCACAGCATATTTATTTTGCCGTGGGCAGGTAAAGAGGAGTAACTGCGAATTTTTCATTTTTTTTAATTTAATTTTTTAAATAAGTAATTAATTTATTGATTGTATTTTTGTTATTTGTTCAACGTTAGTTTTATTGTACCAGCTTGCTTATTTGGCTTCCGCTGAAAAAAAAGGAACGCTAAAAAAACGTCGAAATCCAACATTTCCCTATTATTGATCCAAACGCGTTTCTTCAAATATCTCGAAAACTCATTCCTGCAGATACTGCCGTTTACCTGCCCACGGCGGTATTGTTTCAAACTGCTAGTCTTGAGGGTTTTTTTTTTTTTTTTTTCTTTTTTTAATACAGAGACCGCCATCCTTTCTGTTTATTTTAATTAGTAATAACAATTTTTTTTTGCGTCAAATCATTATATTTTCTACTTAATTCAAAATAAAGTATGATCGTTGATATAGTTCAATACTTAATTAAAACGAAAACTAAACCGTCCCTTATGTTTTATTTTGTAATTAATGTTAGCCTTTAACCCGTTCTTACCTCTTACAACTTTATTGAATTAAAAAAAAAATCGAAAATTTTCATCGTTACAATTATAATATAAATTTTCATTCCAATACTACAAAAAGTTAATATATTTTATTATGATAAACAGATAATATCAAATTTTGTGGAAGGAGTTCTGATTAAAAAGTTTAGGTATCGCTTAGAGATTTGCTGTGCTTTTTTTTTATCGTTTTAACTTTTGCATCATTTTAAACATGTCTCTAACTTTAGCTGGTACTTTGGGAGTAAGAAATTGGTTAAAATTTGGGGAATAAATGTCTCATAAGGAAAGAGCTGAGAATTTGTATTTTAACTTAAATATTAATCCTATTTGCCCTGCAAACGTTTCACCACCAATGCCAAATAGCTAACTACAATTCATACTTTCAATTTTTAAGTAACCTTTCCCATATTTGGCATGGTTTATGCAGACGATATTATATAGTCTAAATTTTCCCACATTGTTTATTGCTTGGCATGCTCATTCTTTACATAAATGGCTACCTTTGGTTTGTTTGTACCTGTGAGAACAAACTAATGGAGTCAGAAATGCTTCACATTTGGCAAAGTGCCCTAACAGATGTTGCGTTACATTAAAAACAGATAAAAGCTGCTCCGCATTCCTGTGTTGACAATAAATCTTAAGAAAAATTTTACGCGAAACTAGGAACAATTTTTTCCACGGGAAAAATAAGGCTAATCTTCTAATTCAGATTCTTAAAACATCGCATTTAGATTACTACGTTACATTTTAAACCAAATGAAGCTTAAACTTCGTAAATATATTGTAATTTGTTACGTTTTTCTTGTTGTTATTATTCTGTTAAATCATCCATCGTGTTTGAAAATTGGTGAAGTGAAGAACCATTATGCAGTATTTATGTGCTACGCTTGTACATTTAATGGGTTGTGGATGTAAAAGTTTTATTATTTCTTTAGAAATGTTTTTGAAACTATTATTATATATAATAGAATCACGTATAAGCTGAGAAATTTTGTCAACAGGACAAACACTCGATGTCACATTTCAGCGAAAGGTTTAATAGTTTTTTTTTAAGTGTCTATGAATGTGTTTCTTTGTTTTTTCCTCATAGTTTTTTATTTTTTTATTATTTGTTTGTAGGTATTTATTTATTTCTTTTTAATGCATGTTTTTCAACGTGTGATTTGAGTTTTCTTTTCTGTTCAGGGAGGCAACATATACTGTTTTTGCATACGTAGCACATGTGCTAAAAAAAGAAGAAGAAGGCAAGCAAAGATTTGTTGTATTTGTTGACAGCACACTAGTCCTGTTTTGTGAAGTCTTCTTACATTAGCGAGAAGCGATTAAATACATTGTCAGAATCATCTTAATCTGTTTGGCAAATAGGGGATCGTTATCATTAGAGTTCATAAATTTTATCGCTTTATAGTATTAGCTTGTAGTATTCTTGATTCAAATCCAAAAGATCGCAGCTTTCGGATAGTGCAGTTGCTGCTTGGCGAAGCAAGCAGGTGGAGTAAGTGTTCCGACTTTGCCTGATTAGTATCTGTAGCGCTTTCGCTGGGAAGATAGTCTAGATGCTTATATAAAAATGCGCCATTTTGGCGAACACAATCAACTGTTTGACTTGAACAAGAACAAATTGGTTCCAGGCAGTTGTTTAGTTTCTTTTTTGGTAATAACTGACGAAAGCGTCATATTGATTTTTCTGAGTCTAACGTAGGACACAGCAGTAAATTGCCAGCATCATCAACGCTTTCTCAGTCCATAAACGCCTTCCTCAGAAAAATATACTAACACCACAATTGCGCTACAAGTCTCAAAATAACAATGATAAAAAAAACAGTAATAATAATACTAATAATAATAATAACTGTAGCAATAATAGGAATAAAATAATAATAATAATAATAATGTAAACAATATTAATAATAATAAATGTTTCGATCTCTCACAAAACAAAAATAAAATTTCAGATACAAAACTGAAACTTTGATCCGTTGTCCATTAATTTCTTGGCAAGTCTCAGAATAACAATGATAATAAAAACAAAAGTAACAATTATAATATCAATAATCAAAATAATAATAATAATAATAATAATAATAACAACAATAATAATATCAATAATAATATTAACAATAATAATAATAATAATAATAACAATAATAACAATAACAATACTAATAATAAAAATAATAATACAACAATATTAATAATAATAAATGTTTCGACCTCGCACAAAAAAATTAAAATTCAGATACAAAACTGTAAATATGAACAGTTGTCCACTAAAACCTTGGCCATTTCGGTTTAAAAAACTTCTATAACTTTCAAACTTTTTATTAATTTTGTTTATGAGCGGTTCAGACAAATAAAAGTGTAATAACTTTATCGCACGAAAATGAGCTCTAAAAATATATGACGTGTTTTCTTTTTTTTTTTTTTAAATTCAAATTGAGTAGTTACACAAAAAGATGCATGTATTGTCGCCGCATAGCAAAACCTATTCCAACATTCCGAAAAACAACTCAAAATGAATTCCCAAACTTATATATCATAAGCGAAAAACTTCATCTTTTTTTTTTTCAATTTTTTTTTTCTTGTTTTTATCCGACGAAAGCGTCATATTGATTCCTCTGAGCCTAATATAGAAGACAGCAGTAAATTGCCAGCATCACTAATGCTTTCCCAGTCAATGAACGCTTTACTCAGAATAATATACCGACACCACTCAATAAACATGCATCACAAACAGAAGCACACGCCATTCTAAAGGGATGATGTGTGCAGCCCCCCCGCCCCCGGACATTCTTCCTAATATGAATCTCAGCGTCGCATCAAAAAGGCATTACGCGACAGATGTCACACTTCCCGACTTTTGCTCATTACCATACCACGAAAAGAAGGGGGAAAAAATTAAAGTTATATTTTCGCCGATGGCAACAGTGACGGTTATACCTTATCGCGATTACCTGAGAACAAGAGGAACCTATTTGTGGAATCGGTCGATGGTGAATACATTTCCCGCCAAAATATTCCCGGGAAATGTTGAATATCGGAAAAGGAATTGCTATATTTGTAATGAGATAGTTTTGCGTGTAATAACAAAGTGTCGTGTTGTTTGAGAGAACTTTTTTTTCTTTTTGATGGTAAATCTGAAAAAGAGTTAGCTTCAAACGTAATTCTTAAAAAAATAATTAATTCAATCAATAAATAGGGTAACGACACCAGTAACTGTCATGCTTAAGACTTCGCTCTCAGGTTAACTCATTTTTCTGAGTCTTTTAGTGTATTAAGACTTTTTAAACTATTTTCCCCTCATGTAACTACATCTCATCTAACGTTTGACAGCTTCTGGAGCCTCTAAGTTAGTTAATTCTATTTTTATTTGCTAAATTTTGAAAAAGGGTCCGACCCCCAGTAACAGACACCGAAAAATCTGCTAATACCCAGTGATAGATCCGATGAGAAATGGATGAGTATTGGACGAATTCCCTTTTTCTCTTCAAAATGTGAACAAGTTCTTAATTTCTCGAACTAAAGCCTTATTAAATTTAAATGAACATAAAATACCAGCTGACTTTACCTTCCACCACTACCTTGTAAATACCAACTGGCTCATAAAATTCACTCTGACAAACACTGGATGATTGTAACATGTTAAATAAAATTCTTTTTATTTAAATCCAAACTTATGACTGTCTGTTACTGTAACCTACACTATTATTGGTGCCGTTACCCTAAATCAATTTTTAAATTCGTCTACAACCTAAAATTTTCAAATGCTGCAAAATATTGTAAAAATATTTTAGTTCATGCCTAAAGAAAATACAGGCAAACCTTGTGTTTCTTATTTGAACTGTTTCTAAAATGCACACAATAGTTGGAATTTTCGAAAATACATAAATATGTTTGCAAGATATTTATCTTTGACTAAGGGTTTTATATCCTGGAGAAAGATGAAGTGGAAATATTATTTTTCTTCTATTTTGAAAAATTCTCGTTTTCCATCACACAAAAGGATTTTTTACACTTTCAAAATAAACGGTTCAAATACTGTATATAAGAGGGGAGATTCCTAGGGTTATCAAAAGGATTTTAAGTCATACATACATAAATTAGAAATCGAGATGTGGTAATGAAACGTAATAAATTATAAAAATTCAATAATGTATTGACTATTTGCATCTGACAAAGGCTATCTGCTTATATGCATTGAATTGAATGTTTTCGGTACTTAACCAGAAAAATATATTTGACATATTTAGGAGAAGCAACAGGAAGTACTTAATATCTTTAAGACAAAATCTATTTGGATGGAGCGTATTGTTTCTCTAATACGAAAAGCAACGCTGAATACCTATTTTACACAGGCAGACATAGAGCGTTCCCCGTTCCATCCCACTCTTCTGGAAAGCCTTTTTACAAGTGTAGGTTGTACCTCACTTGCCTACCATGTCCTGCAGATCTGGTATTCAGTTTATGTTGGGAAGTTTACTGGATATATCATCTGTGTGGTTCCATCATCGTAAAAGAAATCGTCCAGTAGCCCAGTACAATGTGGGCTGCAATTATTATTCATTAAAATGAAGTTACCTTCAATAGCTCCAACGTAAAAGACTATAAAAGGCATAATAGCATCATCTCTATGCTGTCCAGCTGTCATGGATCAATTGCGAAATGATGTAAAAGTCGGTGATATAACTAATGGATGGAACTAAAATAAATGGAGATACCACCCTAGAACACTCCACGTCCTCCAAACATGGTCTGTCCTTGTACGAATGCAGGACTCTTTTTTTTTTTTTTTTTCAATTTTTACGTTCTTCAAGAGTCTCATTGCTCCATTCATTACTTCTTCAATCAACACACTCTCCTGTTGACAATATTTTTTTGCTCACAATGGATGGTTGTATTTAAAGCTGCTGCCAGTGGCTTGACAAAGTCTTGTTGAAGAAGAGTAACGCTCATCGGTTGGTTTCTTTCGGCTATCAACCATAAAATATAGTCTACGATGTTGTTTGGTGTTCGGTGTTCATATGCAGTCCGGAAACTAATTCAGATCTTGCAGTTACTCTTTATGACATTTAACTGTATGAAACTTCCAAGTATTCTACGGATATGGATTGTGTTTGGCACACTTCTAAGCAACCAATAGTTATTCTCCCTTCTAATACGAGCAGGGTTTAACCTGCATGGGACAACTCCAGCCCTTTTTACTTCCTTTTACAAAAAAGGAAGTATTGTATTCGCGAAAACATTTTCACTCAAAAAGTGACCTTAATTTCCATTTTGCTCACCCCCGAATGAATGTTGAGTTTTTTTTTTTTTTTTTTTAGACTCCACCACACGTGGATAAGTGTCTAAGAACGTATAGACACGCGAAATATCTATTTTGACGATTTCCGACTTAGTTACAACGAGTTTTCTCGTGACGTCTGTATGTACGTATGTATGTGCGTATGTATGTCGCATAACTCAAGAACGGTATATCCGAGAAAGTTGAAATTTGGTACGTAGACTCCTAGTGGGGTCTAGTTGTGCACCTCCCCTTTTGTTGCATTCGGGTATTTTCAATGGGATCTTTTGCCCTTTTTTGGGGAGAAATCATTGTTAATTTCGATGTAAACTCAAGTGATGTTACAATTTGGCAGGCACTTGGCGATATATCGCCAGTCTTTTGGTCACCAAGTTCTGACGCCAACTTGATGACAAAACTTGGCGATTTTTTTTTCTTTTTAAATCTGGTTTCAATTTGGTCACTGTTGGTGATATTTAGAGAGTAAACTATTGAATCGCATTAAAATTACCAATAATGGGAAAATGACATTAAATTGGAGTAAAAAGAAGTCATGTGAAGCACACATCAGCTCGTTTTCAATTGAGGCAGTGAGAAGCAAAGGGATGTAAGTGGACATTTTCAAGCTTAGAGTAAAACGCGTTTACTCAAGTCATGGGTAGGCTTTCATTGAAAAGTTTTTCTTAAATCATGCTGTGTAGCAGAACCTGCCAGGCCTACTAGTACCATCTCTTGCCTCGAGACAGAGGAGAGTTTCACCTACCATTTGTACTGGTTATCTCCAAATTTTTAATTTTGCCATTTGCATCCTTTTGTTTCTCACTGACTCAATTGTTGTCGCCTCATAATCGGCGGAATGCATGATATTTACTCATTAGAATAAGTTTTGAAGACTGTAGGGCGCATGCACATTTTTTGTCAGAAAATTAGCCTTGGATTCGGGCAAATGACTTCGTTGAAGCATCTTCCTTATCTACATAAATCACTTAACACTAGATAATCATCTTTTTTTTTTCACTTTACCATTAATATTTCCTATGTCACCGACAAATTTTACAAGTTTCCACATTTTGCGATATATGAAAATTTTCTTCTTAAGCACCATTTTCTAAAATGAAAATATTTCTTTTTTCTTTGAATAATCCATACAATAACGAGTCAAGTTCATACAAAATCCAAGCTTACTGTTGTATGAATGTTAGTAGACAGAAATAAATTAAAGTAAGCTAGTTATTAAAGGGGCAAAAATGTTCTTTGAAGACTATAATCTGTCAACTATAATCCGTACGATTGTAGGTACAAAATAAAAATTCTGATTTATTAATTTATTTTTACTGTATTTTGGAAATAATGGAGTGGCTTACGGTGAATTTTTTTTCCCCTTTTTATACGTAAATTAATCCCCTATAAAGGTTCATGTCAAACTTAATCGCCACTTTTTAAAATAAATCACGAAAATGCTCTTGAAGTATCCTCGCTTTATCCGTTCTGATCTCCAATTTCAGAAGATAAAGTGTTTTTAAGTGTTGAAATAATTTCTCAAAGCCATTTTTCTTATATCTTTTCAGTGAATAAAAAGCTTTGAAAAATTTCCCATTTATTTGCATTAACATTTTTATGAATAAATATCATGAGTTTGGTTGGATGCTAATGGTAAATATTTTTTTTTAGAAAGTTAGCTTCAGAATTATCAGATTGAAAAGCAAAAAAAAAAAAAAAAATAAATAAATAAAGAAAGAATTTGAATTATGTTTCTCACAATCATGAATTGAGATAGGACCCTATTTGTTAGGTTTCATGTTTCTGCACATGGTTTCTATCGCAATCATAAGTGCAAAAAAAAAAAAAAAAAACATAATTTGAATTCAAATGAATGCCAATAGCCGGATGTTTAGGACTAGATTGCATGCAGTATATTGTGCGCTGGATCTTTTTCCACATTTCACTCCAGGGTTCCCCGTACCAACCGCTATTTATGGTTTAACCAGTTGGATGGAGCTCTGAAGACAGCTCTAATTTATCGATCCAGACCAGAAACCTAGCAATCCCTGTTCAAGCACCCCCCAGATGTATCGTTCCATTTGGAGGATTTTGTGACCACGATCATATTTAGCGTCCACCAGTCACCATTAATGAAGACGGTGGATCTTCGACCGGCTAGGATCGAACCCGGGACTCTCCGGTCACAAGTCCTATGCCTTTACAATCAGGCCAACACGGCCACTGGATGTTGGATGCTGAGTTCTGTTTTTGTCTTAAAATTGTTTAAAGTCGAGAGGCACGAGTATAAATTCGGTCGGTACATATAAGTCGATTCTGATGGACATGGACGATTGCGAGGAGTCGGAGGAGCAGCCGCGCGGGGAAGTCGGTGAACCTCCAAAGAGATATATTACATCAACTACGGTGTCAAGTGAAAACAATAAGCAATCGCGCAATTTCTCAAAAAGAAAAAAAAAAAAACTCATATGGTAGCGGCACCAATAACCGACAGTCGTAAGTTTGAATTTAAATAATGAGGATTTTAGCCGCGTAAAACTGATGCTGCTGCAACCCATGAATACGCTACGGTGCAACCATGTAGTGTTATCAGAGTAATTTTATGAGCCAGTTGTCATTTACAAGGCAGTGGTGGAAGGTTATGAACAGCTACCGCGAGGTCTGCCGGCGTTTCATGTTCATTTGAATTTAATAAGGTTTTATGTAAAAAAGTAAAGAACTTTTTCACATTTCGAAGAGAAAAGGGGAATTCTGTCCATTACTCATCCTTTCACCATCCTGTCTGTTCGTGGTTATTATCAGAATTTTCGGTGTTTGTTACTAGGGGCTCGGACCTTTTTTCGAAATTGAACAAATAAAAATAAAATTAACTTATTCAGAGGATCCAGAAGCAGCCCAACGTTTAGATGAGATGTAGTTACACGAGAGAAAAACAGTTTTAAAACTCTAAATACATTAGAAGGTTCAGAAAATTGAGTTGACCTAAGAGTAGGCTTGCCAGAAGTCCCGGTTTGGCCGAGACAGTCCCGGCTTTCAGAGAAAATCCCGGTATCCCGGCCGGAAAACTACTTCACGTTCCGGAAAAAGATAGATTTGATTACAAATGACCAAAAAGGTTTAAAAATACATGTAATTAACTTTAAAGGACTATTTTGGATAATTACTTTATCATTTGTAACTGTAAAATAGTTACCGAATTAGCTTGTGAGAATTTTTACAACAAGACAGTCTTTTTTAACCAAAAAAGTCCTATAAAATGAAAAGTACATCTAAATATTGTACATTTTTTTATTAGTCATTCAAAGTCTTTTTTCTAACTAAAAAGACGTATAAATATTTACATCTAAGAAGTGAAATTTTTAAATTTTATCTGCTTATATATCAGTTTTTATCACCCATATTTTAAGTTCATGATTAGTAACCATTTACTCATATAGCACTGAAAATAAACTGCCCTATAAACCACTCAAAAAATAAGCCAATTTAAATACAAGCGACGCTGGGGGGGGGGGGCATTCTGGTGTGCCGAACGAACGTTTTAGAAATCTGGCAAGCCTACCCAAGAGCGATGTCTTAAGCATGTTTGTTACTGGTGCTATTACCATATTCCGTGTTAAAATACTCTTTCACATGAGATTCAGGCGAAAGCAAGTCCGCCCGTCCTTATGAGTATCTTTAAAACCATTTTATTTTTCATGTAATGCTTTATTAATTTAATTTTATGCATGAAGTGACCAAAATTGAAAAAAAAAAAAAAAAAGTTGAAATCAAAAGTAAAACTTTAAGACTGATCCACTTCCCTGATCAAAACCTTTTTAAGGAATGAGGTTTGGACTAATTCCCTAAGGTGTCGTTGCAAAACGAAGGCAGACATACCGACAAATGAAGAAATACATTCCCTCCGTCTCAAAAACCTATTTTCAAACATGTCTTTTAAATTTTCATCAAGTCTTAAGTATCTTTCTCTGTTTTTAGAGATCTTTTCTCGGGAAAATTTAAACACCATTCATGGCTGTATTTTCTATTATGAAATTTTATTTATTTTAGCTCTTATGTTTGACGTTGGTTTTTATTTTACGGATAGGTAAGTTAAAAAAAAATGTAACAATTTTTTTTCCGCCTAGTAATTATTAATGTAAAAAACACTTGTAATTTTTTCATAGTAAGTCTAAGAAAGTATCCCCATTTTTTTTAATGATTATTTTTTAGTTTAATTTATTTAATTATTTTTATCGATGTGCATTACTCGGTAACCAAGTACAGTGCGAATAACATTGTTCGTAAATGTATTAATTAAGAATAACATAGGTCTTAAATGTATTAATATGACGCCCCCAGAAAAAACACAATATCATATACTCAGTAATATTAGTCGTTAATACTTTAGCATCAATGTACGAACCTAATAATATTGAACATAAATAAATTATTAACACTACACGAAAACGATTTACTCATAAGTATGGATGAAATTAATAACATTGAACGAATTAATGACCTATCACGAAGTTAATCACATTGGACGTTGAAGGTCTACAAAATAAACTCATTAGAACCGCACTTGTTTTTCTTGTCCTACCAAATTGGAAAAGGAAAGAAATGTACGAAAACTTTTACTGTAAAGGCACTTATTTTCGCAAAAATAAAGATATTCGAATTCGCGAGTGAAAAATTTCGCGAATTTCATATAAATTAAACCAATATACATAAAACTAAAAAATCTCCCGTCAAGGTAAGACGGGTGAGAATTGCGTCTACATTTGAACGAAACGATGCCTGTTTGGTGATATTTTGATGGTTGAAATTTTAACCCTGACTCCGGTGGATTAACCCTAAACTCCAGAAGATAGCGTTCATTTTTGGCCATATTTTCGTTTCTTCATTCCCCTGAAACGACACAATCTTACCGTCACAATAAAGCCTTTCCCTGCGTATTAAACATTAACAAAACATATTATCAAATTATCACGCAGAGGTGCGAGTTTCATTGTTGATGACGTCAGAAGCATTACTCGATCATTGGCCATTATATATATATAGATAAGGCTTTATAAAGTTGAAGTGTTTCGTGAGGCTTATATTTTCGCGATTACGGCTGGCTCGCGAAAATTAAAGTTTAAAAAAAGTACTTTTACAGCCATTAACCAATTTATTCTAGCTTACACGGTATTGATTTTACTCTATTCTATAACAGCCCTTAACAGTGAAAGAACTTGCCTTTATTATAACTTCTTAAAACATTAATAACAGTCGCAAGCAACGTGGATAAAGCTTAGATTTTGCTGCACAGAGGTTTTTTGTTAATTTCCTGCTTAGAACCGTGTTTTGACTCTATAGCTCGAAGACTTATCTAATTGATGAAATTAGAGACGAAAATTGCCGTTTCGAGTAGGTCACAAGATTCAACTCTGGAATTCGACCGCTGGCTATAGCATAGCATCGCAGATAAATGTTTGACCTCGCTTTATGTTTCATGATCAGTGTAATTAACTCCTAAAGCATGCTTTCTATTCTCGCAAACATCTGCTAATGCCCATTTTCTTGAATCTAATGATTGCAATACCGGTATACCGGTTACTGCTGTTTCGCAATTTCATAAAACTGGTATTTGGAAAGATTAAATACCGCTAATTTTAGAAAGAGCTGCAAATAGTTAAGCGTTTTTTTTTTTTTTTAATTCATCTTATTAGATATTATCTGCGATTTTTTCCACAGATCAGACTGTACCAAAGTTAGTTATTTAGTGCTAAATTTCGCTTCAAAAACACGAATTAATAGAGTATCAATCACTAGATGGTGTAATGATTCGCATCTTCCTTCAAATAAAACACACACACAATACCTATGGTTTTTTTTTTTTCTTTGAAGGCGCGAAAATATTAATTGGCATTTTTACAGCGGTGAATTTTACGAAAAGTGCAGATTATGAAATAGATTTACTCTATTCAAAAACTAACCTTCTAAGGATAACGGTGGCAAGGAAAAAAAAAGAAATGTGTACTATTTTGATTTTTTACTTTTTGAATGATGGACGTTTTGACTTTTAAAAAAAAGGGCAAAAAAAAATGTGAAAAATATGGTGTATAAAACTGCAATATTTTAAAACATTTGTTCCTCCATTTTATTGTAATGCTGTAAAAATTCATATTTATCTTTTATTTTTTGCATTTAATGCTATAAATAATTATCATGATCGATAATGACATTTATTCCTTCATTTTATATTTATTCATAGTAAAAGGGTTTACATTTTTATAGTTTCGCCTTTTTTGCATAAATTATGAAATAGGACTGCGAAGTATGCATGTCTCTTGACAAGGCCGTAGCCAGCGGGGGGGGGGGGGTCAGTCCCCCCCCCCCTTAAATTTCCACATGCTACAAAAAATTGCCAAAAGTTTCGTTTTTTCGGACTTTAACTCGGAAAAATTCGAGTAGTCCCCCCCCCCCCCCCCCAAATATTACCAAAGATCGCCCAAACTTTCGTTTTTAGGGCTTCAATTCCAAAAAAATTTCCGAGGGAGCGCCGCCAAAAATTGCCGAAATGTGGCTCCCAAACCTTTCCTCCCATAAACATTACCGAAGATCTTCTAAAACCTGCTCTTTTGCTAAATTCAAAAAATTTACGGCGGAATGTCTCTCCGCCCCCTCTCCCCCCAACATCATTAAAGATTGTTTCAAATTTAGTTTTCAGGGGCTTGAATTTTGAAAATTTTCTGGAGAGAAGCTTCCAAAAACTCTTTCCCATAACATCATTGAAAGTCAACCAAAATTAAGTTTTTAGAGCTTCAATGGGTGCAAATTGTCGGTCACCTTAACATTACCAAGGATCGTGTTTTGAAATTTTCAATTTCAAAATTCCCGGGGATCCGCCCCGAATCTCTCTTTAATCAAATATTACCCAAAGATAGTCTAAAACTGCGTTTGCGGTCTTTTTGAAATTGCGTCTAAATCGAGATATAAAACCTATTATCAGTTTGTAATGTATTTCAAAATATTAAAAATAATCCTAGGTCTGCTCTTCCCTTAAAAACAATCTTTTGGGCGCTCCTGACCCTCCGAGCTCATGAAAAATGATTAGTGGTATACATTACTACTAGTGGTACCCGCACGGCTTTGCCCGTAATAGGAAATTAAAAGGTCTTTTGGTTCGCCTGTATATTTACAAATAATGTATGGTGAATTTTCTCGCCAATTGGCTTGTGCCCATGTTACGGTCTCACGTAATGATAATTTCGTAATTTACTCGTCCATCGTAGGCAGTGGCGTAGCGAGAAAAAAATCCTTGGGAGGGGTTATTTTTTTCTGAAGTTTCAAGTAAAGCTATGCCCTCGAGTTTATACACACACACACACACACACACACACACACACACACATATATATATATATATATATATATATATTATATATATATATATATATAAAATATTTTTTGGGACTCATGGGGGGGTTCTAGACCCTCCTATCCCCCCCCCCATGGCTACGCCACTGATCGTAGGATAATTTTGTTCTTAAAATTGGAATAGAAAAAGAACCACATCGAATTTTCGAAAAATCGCTTCGAGGTGCACACCCCCATGCTACAAACTAACTTTGCGCCAAATTTCATGAAAATCGACCGAACGGTCTAAGCGCTATGCGCGTCACAGAGATCCTGACAGACAGAGGGACTTTCAGCTTTATTATTAGTAAAGAATTTCATGTCCAACTTGAGCCCCAATTAAAGGTCTTTATGTCATTGGTGACTTTCACAGTTGTGACATTTACGACTTTTCTGAACCAATAAGAACTTGTACTGAATTTCGATTGAATGATATTATATCAGTAAATTTAGATTATCAGAGAAAACATTTGCTCACATTTTGATAAAGTAACTTTAATTCTTTGTATTTCAGTAAAATTACTGTTCAAAAAAAAAAAAAAAATTCGAAAAAACAACCAATAAATTCCACCTAACCTCTCCCACGTCTTCTTCCAAAAAAAAATTTTCATTTTGCTGTGTTGCCAATACTGCGATATGTCTACCAATGCTCAATATGCTTCAAAAAACATAGCAACAGATGATGTTTTCGTCTTTTTGACGAACATTTTTGACCCCCCCCCCCCCCCCCTTCCCCCGAAACAAAATAACAAAATTCCGGCTGCGGGCCTTGCCTATTGATGTGTGTGTGTGAGTGTTAAAAATTTCAAAACCGGTATTCCGGTACCATGTTTGAAAAAGTACCGAATACCGGAACTGTATTTTTAGTTCGGTATTGCAGTCACTGCTTGAATTGAACTAGATTTCGTGCTTAGTAATTTTACTAAAATGCGGCCTAAGCAGTACAATATTAAACTAAATATTTCACAGAAATATTTGGTTTAATATTGTAAAAATAATGCATATTTAACGTAATTGTTTCGAACCTTGTTTAAAATGATGATAAATGCTCGATTTTTTAGTTAAGTGAGTATAAATAATTCAAATTGACCTTTTTTGGCCAAAAAAAAAAAGTTCGTTCATGATATGTACCCCTTTCAAAGAGAGCATTCCTCCCCCCTCCCCCAAATGTTTATTTTTTGCTAACTTTAGCAGCAGGTGTAAGAGACCTCTCCAGCTACTCATGAAAATCTCTTCTGTTTTTTATAGAATTTCATTTTCTAAATGACTTGTTTCTATAAAAGGTATTTTGATTGTTAGAATTTTTCGAATAAAATAAAAGTAGGTCCAAATCATCTAGTATCTTTATTTTTTACTAGTGGTACCCGCACGGCTTTGCCCGTAGTAGAACATTAAAAGGTCATTCGGTTCGCCTGTATATTTACAAATAATGGATGACGAATTTCTCGCCAATTGGCTATGTTCATTCGCTCTCTCCATTCCACGTCATGATAATTTTGTAATTTACTCGTCCATCTTATGATAATTTTGCTCCGGAAAATATTCTTAAAATTGAAAAAGAAAAAGAACAAAATCGAATTTTCGAAAAATCGCTTCAAGGTGCACACCCCCATGCTACAAACTAACTTTGTGCCAAATTTCATGAAAATCGGCCGAACGGTCTAGGCGCTATGCGCGTCACAGAGATCCAGACATCCTCCAGACAGAGAGACTTTGAGCTTTATTATTAGTAAAGATAAAGAAGATGCCTCCGTAGGGCAGAAACGGGAACTTATTTTAATGAAAGAATAAACCACCTAGAAATGTTTCAATAATCCAAGCTAAATGCGTCCCATCTCAACTAATATTTTAACACTTTAAAGCAGGTACCTTACATGGGGAACTATAACCACGATTTCTGATGTTCTTTTACGCCTTATGCCTATAACGTTTTCCCTGCAAGAGGCCTCTAAAATTTGCTTTACGAAAACCAGTTTTTCACTATGCCGGAACTACGCTCTCCCTATTCCCTCAACAGAAAGATGGCTACGGAGTAGAAGCTAAATTCACAGTAATTTTTATTTTTAAAAATGATCTTGTACAGCACAATCCTGTCATTCTTTTTCTTTTTCTAACCCACAGCTCAAAATTAATTTTCATTTTTCAAGGACTCGCTGTCACGCACATATTTACGGTACATATGTGTGCGTAAGAGACAATAAATAATATTTATAAGAATGAGATGTATGCAAAATGCTTTTCTTCTGATTTGAATATTCGGAGAAAAATTAACTTATTATGTGAGCAATTTTGACGATAAATTAAATGGTTTTTTGAAACAACTATTTGCTTGCAATGAGGATTGTAGTTGACCTTATATGATACATATATGAAACTGAACTAGATTAGGACGAATGAATGATGGACTTCAAAATCCGACCTTTTTGGCCAACCTGTTCAGAATACTGGACCTTATGTCCTGTCCAAAAACGGGATCTTCTACCCATGGCCCTTTTGTTCGTATCCGTAGAACCTTTTGGGTATGGATCTTATGTCCGTTGGACCTTACGTCCGCCGGATTTTCTGTCTCTTGGATCTGTTTGTCGAAGCTTTTGGGCGTGGATCTTCTTTTCGTGGATCATCTGGTTTTGAATCTTCTGTCCGAGAAAAGTAAATGCTAAGATATAAATTATGGCCACATTCACTCATATTTCTAACACTCAAAGTACCTTTTAAGGTGTCTTCGTTTTATGTGGACTCCAATCTCCTACTTTTTGAAATGACTCTTTATGCTAAATTTCAGCAACACATTGTTACTGTTCTTTGCAATAGGAATGTACAACAAGCAGTTTTTAATACTACAGCTTGCTTATTCTTTGGTCGTGTGTTTCGGTCACTGAGCTAGTGTGGGATTTTCATTCTGGAGATCATCTCTGTACAATTCCAATTTTCGAAAGTGCGGTACAGAAACTTCAACTCGACATCACCAGTGACGCAAAAACCGTTTTATTGTTTGCTGTTAGTCTGTTTCTGTTGTACAGACTCTGGTTAGATTCGACCTTATGAGTCTGATGTAAAGAAACCGTTTGATTCTGCGAGTCTGATATCCAGAAGCTGTTTGATTCCATGCCATGAGACTGATTACAGAAGCTGTTTGATTCCATGCTATGAGTCTGATTAAAGAAATCGTTTGATTCCATGTTATGAGTCTGATATAAAGAAACCGTTTGATTCTACGTCATGAGTGATACACGGAAACTTTTTGATTCCAAGCCGTGAGTCTGATATCCAGAAGCTGGTTGATTCCATACTATGAGGTTAGCTACAAAAACTGTTTGAGTGCATGTCATGAGTCTGAATAATATGAAATGTCTACTTCCATGTCATTTGTCTGATTTATCGAAAACGTTTTTTTTTTTCTTTCGAGCAATCACGACTGCTTTTCGTTTTCACTTGACAGTAGTTTATGTCCTTTGATTTTATTTTTCTATGCTTATACTGCATGTCCCTCTTCCTGCGTAGTGTCAGCCATGTCCTTTGGCCCACGAGCCTCCACGAGCATGTCCCTTACCCTCGGCGGTGGCGTCCATGTGCCTCGGAATCGAATTATTTGTAAACTATTTTCTCGACTGCCCACAATATATTTTACGCAAAAGCAGTATCCAGTCCCTGGCATTCATTTTAGATTTTTACGTTTTAAATTCAAATTACGTTTGCGATAAAGGCCAATAATAGAAACAAGAAACCCAAAGATATCACCCCACGTATATCGTGATTGCGAAAAACATAATTTGAGTTCAAGATCTCAAAATTCAAAAAAAAAAAAAAAAAATCATTCTTGCACCGCTGTTTTGTAGAGACCTGCAAAATATTAATTTCTGGCCAAAACGACTCATTTACATTTCTCTAAAGGTTCATTCATTGATCTCCTTTGTATTATTAGGACTATATGACATAAATTTAATCTATTTCTTACGTTTTCGTATGGTGTAATTTTAAAAAACAGCAGTATGCGTTTAAAATCGCAAACTAATTTCATTGTATGTCCTTCCCTCGCTTTTTGTATCTAATGTGAACCGAGCTAACAGTAATGAGGTCTAAAGTTATCTCATTTTCTGTTCTATTAAAATATCAGTGAAATTTTCCAGAAGAAACTCTGTGTTCCTACCAACAATGAACGAGCATTATCTAAATAGCGAGTAAAGCAGACGTGCTGAGCTTGATGACAAAGGCTGCCCATCTACGATCCCAACAATGCTTCTTTGTTGTGAAGCTTGGCCAATTCTTTGTGGAGACGACTGTTTGGGACATTGTGAATTTTGTCATTTCCAAATGTTTGGCTTTTATTCTGTGGGGGTAAAAGAAAATGTTGTGGGATGCACAATATGAAACAAATTGCTGAAAAGACAGGAATATTGATATTAAAGCATCTATACCTTTGAAATAATGCGTTTTAAAAAAGAAAATGTTGTTTTAGCCCCACTCGGCAAGTTGCCAAATTAGGTAATTTTTAATCGCCGTAAGAATTTAATTGAGAGCCTCCTTTGCACGCAAATGAAATAATGGATAAATTAATTTTCTAGTTTTAAAAAACTTCCCCCATTACATTTATAAAATATCATAATAGTATTCGTTTACAAAAATGTACCTTGTATGTAGGAAAACGGAATATGAATACTAGTAAATAATGTCGTTTGAGTAAAACATTTTTTATCTGTTGGTAAATTTGGGAATAATGCTTTTTTTTTTTCTTTTCACGATCATGTCTGAGAATCCCATAAAACTACTCTGAATATTAACACCCCTCTCTCTCTCTCACACACACACACACACTTGGGGCCTGTATACAATGGAAGAGTCATGTCATGGAAGTCATGTCCCCCCCCCCCCTCGAAAATGCCGACAATAGTATCCGCCCACATTGTGTTCAAACACTTTGCGAACAAAATGTTAACGATTTCAGTAATCTTTTCAGTTTATGAATTATTTTTGAAAGTAAATATTTGAAACACTACTTCTTGTTACGTTTATGCCATATTAGGTCATTAGGTGCCTTATTCCTGACCGATTTAATTCCTTTTACTGGCAGTCAAGCAGTTTCAAAACTTTTTGGAACCCAAAACCGTAGGTTCGATCATGGGGAGGGTGGGGTATTCTTCAGCCTGAGCCCCCGCCCCCAAAATTGTATTCTGTATACACCCCAGCACACACATACACTGAAGAAAGAGGATTTTGTTCCTCCAAGGCGTAAAAGTATTTCGTGACCGAGGAGTGAATTTTTGCGAAAAGTGTAGATTAAAATATGGATTAATTAAAAAATAACTTTCAAAGGATAACGATTTCAAAGAAAGAAGAGATGTGTACTATTTTGATTTTTAACTTTGAGAAAACGTGACATTTTGACTTTAAAAAAAAGCATTCAAATGTAACATTTTTTTCCCCTACCAATGGGACTGCGGTAGAAGCAGTGCCTTTTGCAGACCTAGTGCGATCCCTCCGCAAAGCAACCACTCTTTCACTTGACACCACTGTCGGTGGGATGCCATTGCCATAAGAATTTCGACGCCCAGTTTCCCCACTAGATGGAGGCCCCTGGGCTCTATTTGATGCGAAACAGCACTAGGAATTTCATTTTGCCTAAAGATACTCCATGCCAAACGAGTAATCGAGGGATCTTTTACATGCCGCAAAATCATACGACATGGACGCTGTCAATTTTCTGCATCTTGAACATCCATCGACGAGAGTCAGGACCGAACCTGCGCCTTTGGACGTAAGAGACCAACGTCTAACCACTACACCACTCTGTCGGCAAAATGTAATATTTTAAAATATAAAAATTGTATTCATAAAAATGTACTTAAAAAATTTTTTTAACTATTTTTTATCCCCCCCTTTTACAAGATGCTCATTTTCCTATTTAAAATTCAAAGTGAAAATATGCTTCTTAAAATTGATTAAAAATTTTTAACTATTTTATATTCCCCCCCCCCCCTTTTACAAGATGCTCATTTTCCTATTTAAAATTCAAAATGAAAATATGCTTCATAAAATTGATTTTAAGGCATATTTTCGATTTTCAGTATGCAAATTACGATTTTAGGGAAGTTATATAAATAAATATATGTACAGTATGCACATTTAACTACATTATTTTTCACAGGTACAAATATTAAGAATTTAAAAACTACGAAACGTCATTATTTTCCTTCTAGCCCATTTAAAAATCGTTAGTCATTGTAAAACCAGAATTAGAGGGCTAATAAATTATCTCACGTTACACGTATTAAAACCAAATATCTCTGAAAGAACTTCGTCGCCACCTGGCGAAATTTCTTACATTTAAACGACTCAAAGATTCGAAAATATCCGAGCCTAAATTTGATAAATGAACCGTGTAAAACTATTGAAAAGCGAAAAAATTAAAAACGCTTTAATGATTTGTATGTTTCGTTCTATTAATTACGCTTAAAGTCTTTAAAATTTTGGCGAAGCTGACTTTCTTGAAGGTCCCGCCCGCAGTGCGGGTGCATATCGAATTATCCACTTTATGCTTTAGTAATAGAAAATTTAATTATGTTTGTTGGAATAGAATTTTGAAACAATCGCTTGAGTTAACTTCAGAAAATGGTTGGATTAAAATCTTCTTAGCTTAATATTGCTGATGAGAGGAAAAAAAGTTTGGAACTTCTAATTCGATGTGAAGGCAAAAAATTTATTGATTTTAATTTAATTCAGAAAATTTCTGGTGTTCTACCAAAATCTGACGTAGCGTATTTGGTGGGAAAACTGCCATATTTAATTCCTACTTTGTCAAATAAAAATTTATGTTTGTTTAGTAAAAAATAACTAGAAGCGTAGTTACTGATTTAATCTTCTACGGCCTGTTTGATACAGTCATTCATTACACTGAAAAAAATCGGTTATTTCTATATTTGCAATGAAAATCTTATGTGTACAAAAGGCTTGTTGTTTATTTAACAACATATGAAGCAGTGTTAAACAAAAGAGAGATGCTGTCCATCTCTGAAAAGTTGAGCTCTGCTGCCCGACCGATTAAACGATTCCATTTGTTGAAATAGGGATGAGAAAAAACGGCTTACAAACTTACGGATTTGATTTGCAGTTTTATTGCCCATTTGGCGAACGATATAATTCAGGTAAGAAGTAGCAAGCCGTACAGGATTTTCTCGCCAATAAAAGGGTTGCAATGGTAGCCGAACTCTGCTCCTAACAATGCCTCTTCTTACTGATTACCCTTGAAAGAAATGGCCATAGCTCAACTTCTCGGAGGTGGACAGTATAGAATGGGTCCGATAAGTTGAAGTATGACCTTGGTACTGTTTATTTTTTGGGGGTAATCGGGAAGGATGAGAGGCGTCGAGTTAAATTGGTTTATTTTTGTAGTAATTTTGCAAACGTACTCCTGCTCAAATCGGTGGCAATAACACTTCCCTTTTCACTGCACTCTCCAAAAAGAAGCAAACGTTTCAAGATCATGCCTCAACTTATCAGAGTCACCCTATAAATGGACATTTTAAAGTTTTGAATAAAACGCGTACTAGATTCAAATCACGGGTAAGCTTTCATTGAAACGTTTTTCTAAGTCATACAGATACAACAGCGCCGATCAAAGCTACTAGTACCATTTCGTGTTCCCAAACAGATGAGAGTTCCTCTACCCCCCTCCCCCCAAAAAATATATAAGCTATCGCTAAATTTTTTAAATTTTTCCTTCACTCTCCTTTGCTCACTTCACATTGAACATTAATTTAACGCAACAAACGAAACGTAATTCAACAAAAAGTCATTGCGTTTTGAGTATGCAGAGGAAAAAAAGGAAAAAAATGGAACTATGTTATCTGCATTCATCATCTTCATATATATATATAATAGCGACTTCCCTAATCGAGTAACGCTCCTGGCGTCATTAACAATCAAACTAGCACCACGGCATGATAATTTGATAATATTTTTTGGTAGTGTTTTTCATGCAGGGAAATTCTTTATTCTGACAAGGCTGAACTGAATTCGGTAATTTAACTCTTTTACTGTTAAGCTACCGGATCCTGAATGTAATTTTAGGAGAATGAAGAAACGAAAAAGTGGTCAACGGTTAGCGCTAACTACTGGAGTTTAGGGTTAATCCACTGGAGTTAGGGTAAAAATTTTAGCTATCAAAATATCACCACACAGGCAATTACTTCGTTCAAGTGTAGAAGCAATTTTCAACCGTCATACCTTGACGGACGATTTTTTAGTTTAAAAATAATTATTGACAGTTTCAGAATTCTATTCAGTGAGTACAGCATACAAATAGTTGATAGAAGATTTTATGGTCATTATTAGACTCTCTCTCTGATATCTATCTATCACTATGCATTTAAACATTTTTTTATTAGTTTTATTTAGTGTACTGAAGCACCTTACCCCAAATACTTAATCTGCTGGTCGGCTAATGAGCATTCTGGAAATCATGTTAACATGGTAATAGGTGATATGACTTCTACAAATCCCAATTAACTATTTCCTGTTCATAAAACTCGTTGCTAAAGAATTATTATTATTTTTTACTCATTGAGCAATCACGAAATACGTATTTATCGTCACTTGCTCAAAGTTGATGTTGCTCTGATTTTGCAGCTTGCTATGGCGACGAGAATAAAAGTTATTCGTTGTTGTAATATTAGTTAATAGGACAAGTTTCTTTAACTTTTAACGTTTTCTTTAACTTAACTTACAAATCTTTAACTTTTATTCAAGGCTTTGCTAAAGATTATACTTTTAAAAGGAAGGCCGGGGGGGGGGGGGGGGGGGGCTGTAAAATTACATTTCCTCAAAAAAAAAAAAAAAAAAAGAAAAGAAAAACATCAGCATAAATGAACTTAAAAAGCGAAACTTCATCTAAATTTACCCATCATTTACTGACTCCCATCATTTAAGATTGATAAGAAATAAACATAAATAATGTTATACGCTGTAAATAATCATTATGATTAGTGTATAGTCGAGACTCGACTTACGCGAAGGATGCGTTCCAAGACTCCTCGCGTAAGTTGAAATTTCGCGTTGTGGAAAAATATACGTAAAACATTTTTTTAAAGCGTACCAAATTCTTTTAGACACTTATAAACACCCCTCAAACTGCTTTAAAAAAATTCCTCAAGTATACACTACAATTTCTTAAATAAAGAACTGATTTTTTACCGTATTTAAAAAATTAAAAAAAAACTTTCATTCAACATGAATTATTTTAAATGCTCAAAATGAATGGGAGGTATAGACATAAAATAAAACAACACGGTCCGCGAAGTGTATTATTGGAAAAATGCTGAACTATAATAGGTATTGTACAGTAGATACAGTAATAATATTTATGAGTTAAAAAATGAAGATAATGACGATTTATGCTCCATGACCAGATCGTTATTCTCATCTAATGCATTTTTAAATACGGTTGCTTCGCCTTTTCTTTTATAACATTTCAATTTGGGGCAACAGCCCCTCTTTCTCATCTCTTTAATCCACAATACAAGAGCAGCTTCTATTTTAATAATATTTACTTTGCTAGACTACTCTGCAAGCTTCAATATTGAAACTAAGTTCTGAACTTTTACGGATATCTTTAAAGTTTTGCCTTTTAATTGTACGTATGGAAGATTCACTCATATTAATGTCGTGCTACCGTCGACGCTTTGTAGTTGTTCAAGCATATCGAGAATCTAAGGATTTTTATTTTTTAATCAGAAATTTTCTTTTTCTTCCCATATTCAAACTTTAGATAAAGGTGCTACTGAGGTGCCAGAAATTTCATACATTTTAATATTTAGAATGAAAAAAATGAATAAATGAAAGATGCTGAGTGGTTTTCTGATGCACTAACAACGCGATGCGTAGATTAGTGTGGTGTGAGAACATCGTTGTCGGTGATGCTTAAAGGGATATAAAAACATTTACGAAATAAATATTTTGTAACCAATAACGAAGTAGATACTTCCTTCCAAAAAAATTCGTGTTGTGGACGAAAATTTCACGTTAGCTCTAAAATTCGTTACTTGGAAAACATTCGCTTTGTAGCCATTTCGCGTAGGTCGAATCGCGTTGTAGCGGGAGTCGATTGTACTGGTGGATATCAGCCATAAAATCTTTATCGTTATTACCGCATCCTAATCACCATTTCTTTTTTTTATGGATATGCCTCGTATTACATACAATCTGACCACGATTAGATGGAAAGGCAAACTTCCGGTTTACAGGCGGAAATGGATTTATCTAATAGTTTTCAGGGATGCTAACTTTTGCAAATGTATGTTAGCCTTTATTCAGCAGAGTCACATTCAAATGAGCGGAATACACGCATCAAATTTTTACCTTCCCCCCTCATTCAGATGGACTCGTCTTAAATGAACTTTTGTCAGTTCCCTATAATCGGTGGTCAGACTGTACCTATTCCATAAAATCACCAGTCATCATACAACTTGTGAAAATTTCTTAGCCATTTCCATTCCATTTGTAGAAACAATAAACCCAGCGGCTATTGGATCCTATCGCAATCCGTGATTGCGAGAGACATAATTTGAATTCAAGACGTCAAAATTCAAATGAACGCTGGAAGCTAGATGTTTTTTTTTCTTATTTATTTATTTATTCTATTTACCTTTGGAGTGAACAAAGTCCTTGCCTGAGATCTGAAAGAACTCGAAACTGCAGATCAATTTTTTCCCCATTTTCTCACCAGAATAATTTACTGAGTTACTTGTTCTCAGCAGCATTTTAGAATTGTAGCTGCAGATCCAAATTATTCTCACTAAGTAATAAACTCTATCTGTACACAGTTATGAAAAAGGTAATAGAGATCATTAATTTGAAAGATTAATTGACTGATGCGTGTGAAACAGAAAAAGATCCCAAAGATATCTTACACATAAATAAAACAAGCAAACGATTTCTGGATTCAATTTGCACAGGCTTTCTGTAATTTTTCTTTTTTTGGCATGAGTTGAAATTTGAGGAATGATTATATAAATTTTCTCCTTCATTTATTATTAACAATGCTTCCATCGCTGAGATTTTTTTTTTCACGCATTTTACCTCTGATAAAATTAATTCTTCCCGCGTCTGAAATTATTGCTAATAGGAGAGAAAACTATCAAAATTGTCCAAAGGATGCGCTGACTCTGTTTCGCATGTAGATTAATGATGCCATTTATTTTCGATTTACTGGAGCATAAAATCTCCGCCTCTCTGGATAAAAATATTATTTCTGTTACTTTTGCCAGATTCAGCTTTATCATAAGCAAGATTTGTCATCTTCTTTATCTTTACTAATAATAAATGCTGAAAGTCTGTCTGTCTGGATGTCTGGAGGATGTCTGGATCTCTATGGACGCTCATAGCGCCTAGACCGTTCGGCCGATTTTCTTGAAATTTGGCACAAAGTTAGTTTGTAGCATGGAGGTATGCACCTCGAAGCGATTTTTCGAAAATTTGATATGGTTCTTTTTATATTCCAATTTTAAGAACAAAATTATCGTAAGATGGACGAGTAAATTACGAAATTCTCATAACGTGGAACCGTAACATGGGCGCAAGCCAATTGGCTAGAAAATTCACCATACATTATTTGTAAATATACAGGCGAACCAAAAGACCTTTTAATTTTTCTATTACGGGCAAAGCCGTGCGGGTACCACTAGTTTAGTTACAAAATATATGTTTGAGCTGTCTTGTTTCTACAAGGGGTAGGTCATAGAGGTCGTGACTCCCCCTAAACCATCGACAATATTACCCACCCACAGTGTGTTCAAACATTTTATGAATCAAATGTAAACGATTTATCTTTTCAATTTATTAATTATTTTTAAAAGTAAAAGCTTGAAGTGCTTCTTTTCATTGCTGAAGAAATTTATTAGCAACGTTTATGCCGTTTTAGGTGCCGTCCGTTTGCGAAGAGGGGGGGGGGTCATTCTTTAGTGTATCCTGCTCCCCCCCCCCCCTCAAAAATGATAGTCCGTTTCCGCCACTGTGATTATATGTATCATAGTGGGCTACTAAAATCGAAAATAAATGCGGTCAAGTGAGACATATGTCGAATGTTCTGGAGACATTCCTTTCAAGACTTACGTTATGACAAAGCAAGAATCCTACAAAATCCACATTAGAGTAAGGACAACTGTCCTAAAAATGCCCATTAGAATGAGGTCATCAGTTTCTAAATAACAACAAAAGTCCACAATAATACTCCGATTTAAAAAAATGCTAATCTTCGGTTCGATCAATTGGTCCTAAAAATTCCCATTAGAATAAAGCTATCCAGATCAGCAAATTAAGAGAAAACTCTATTAAGCAATCGTGCCCCAAGAATGGTATTCTTAAGGCTCTCAATTTTTGGGCATTGCCAAATTTCTCTAAGCCTGGGGGAGTCAATTGCCCCCACCTGAGCCCCCTAAATGCCGGACCTGAGGAGAAGCAAAAGAAATATGAATGGCTTGAGTTCAAAACGAAAAAAAAAAAAAAAGAAAGAAAGAAAGAGCGGATTAAAAAGAGGACTCTCTGAACTGGAATGCATTCTCAACATCGTTTCTTTGCGCGAACAAGTTAAATGATGTAGTACTTTCAGTGGCGCAGCGAAGAGGGAGAGGGGGGTTGAGATTGAAAACAACCCCCAGAGGCATTTGTTTTAACATAAACGCAAATTCTAATACAGTAGTTTTTGCACATGAAAGGGCTGTTTTGATCAAAAAGTCCCCTCAAGAAGATATTTTTGATCAACCCCCTCCTTCCCCCCAGAAGGTGTTTCTGGCTGCGCTAGTGAGTACTTTGTATGTCTTAAACAGGAGATTCGTTTTCGTAAACATATGGCTTTTAAATTAATTTGCTACTGTATCAGGTGTGCGTTCTCTTCTTAAAAGCAGCAAGGTAGGCTTTTTTGAACGGAGTCATTTTTTTAACATATATTTTGTGTCGTTACAATGTCCTAAAGCAGTGCTAATCCATTTTTGCATGCTTTTACTTACGAACTGTGAAAACTAAGAACATTTTAGAAAGAAGAAAAAAAAAACGAAACGGAACTCTGCGCACTTAATTAAAGATCACAAGTCTCACTTTTGCTTGTAATTTAATCACAACAATTCATCAGTCATAATGAATACGGCGCTGTGGGGGCACCATTAAGCAATGTCACCTCCCCACAGCACTAAAGGGCAATTCTGCGCCTAGAAATAGTGTCTCCAGCTAAAAACTTGGCCAATTAGTCTCTTCTATTTCCCACCGGGGCTGTTTGCCAGAGAGTATTTAAGCTCGACCCCTCCGACAACAGCCTTCTCCTTATAACCGGGGAGCATTTCAGGGAAACGAGCTTAAGTGAGCGGACGTAATGTGCGGGGTCGCCTAGCAACGGCCAAGACCCCCGGGTTCTTGGAGTAAAATATGACTTCAGAATACCTCTTATAAATACAGCCGTCCTAGTCCGCCATTTTATGCCCAATTTACTGCCGTCTAACATAATTTTTCGTTTGGAACTTTTAATATATCCCTTTAATAAAATTATGGATTCAAACACCAAATTTGAATAATGCTGTTGTAATTTTAAGGTCTAGTTTTCTCATTAACCGTGAAGAAAAGTCAGATTAAAATCGAAACTTTTACATCCCTCATTTCACTGATATGTTTCCACTCTTCGCTGCATACAGCGGTAATGTTAACTACAAGTAGGGGAATGTGGGGCAAAGTGAAGTGGTTAAGAGGACTGAGCTTTTTTCAAGTTGAACAAACTGAAAATTTATTTTGAAACCTACAGTACAGAAAAAAAAAAATTCTATTTTCTTTACTAATAATAAAGCTGAAAGTCTCTCTGTCCGGATCTCTGTCTGTCAGGATCTCTGTGACGCGCATAGCGCCTAGACCGTTCGGCCGATTTTCATGAAATTTGGCACAAAGTTAGTTTGTAGCATGGGGGTGTGCACCTCGAAGCGAGTTTTCGAAAATTCGATATGGTTCTTTTTCTATTCCAATTTTAAGAACAAAATTATCATAAGATGGATGAGTAAATTACGAAATTATCATAACGTGGAACCGTAACATGGGCACAAGTCAATTGGCGAGATACGAAATTATCATAACGTGGAACCGTAACATAGGTACAAGCCATAGGTACAATTGGCGAGAAAATTTACCATACATTATTTGTAAATATACAGGCGAACCAAAATACCTTTTTATTTTTCTATGACGGGCAAAGCCGTGCGGGTACCACAAGTATATAATAAAACTTGTATTGAAGCAGTATTTTGTATTTTTGGGAGTAAATTTGCGCTTTCAAAAAAAAGGGGGGGGGGAGATTCCACCTTTATTTTCATGGAGCAAAATGAAAAATAAAATATAAGAAGAAAAATAAATGAATAGGTAAAAGAGTGAAGGAATGTAAATGAATGAATAAATAAGTGAATTATTAAATGGGGGAATGTAAATGAATGAAGTAATAAATGATTACGTTAGTGATTTAGTAAATTATTGAGCGAGCAAACAAAATAAACTATTTCACTTTGCCCTGCATGTACTAGACTGATTTAGGGATGTGTCGTTCATGAACGAACGGGTCGAAAAGACCGAATCCTTAAAATGAACAGATCCGTTCGCTCACTTTAAAAAAAAAGGCCGGTCTTTTGAACGGTGAGCAGTTTTGAACATCGTATTGATGCACTTGTGATAAAATCGAGTTAAAAAAAAAAAAAAAAAACATTAATCTTTAAATTTTTAACTCTCAACCAATCTCAAATTTCCTTTTCCTCAGTGCAGTACAATATATTTATTTTGAACCTTTTTACTTTCTGCTTTATTCTCAACCAGTGGTACCCGCACGGCTTTGTCCTTAGTAGAAAATTAAAAGGTCATTTGGTATATTTACAAGTAATGGATGATAAATTTCTCACCAATTTGCTATGTTCATTTGCTTGTCCATGTTACGGTTCCACGTTATGATAATTCGGAAATTTAATCGTCAATAGACAAAGAACAAAATCGAATTTTCGAAAAATCGTTTCGAGGTGCACACTTCCGTGATATAAACTAATTCTGTGTCAAATTTCATGAAAATCGGCCGAACGGTCTAGGCGCTATGGGCGTCACAGAGAGCCAGACAGAGATCCCGATATCCAGACAGAGAGACTTTCAGCTTTATTATTAGTAAAGATTTTACTTTAACCGTTGCCGTTCATTTGCAACCTTCCAATGTATCCATTAGTAATGTTCTGTGTAACTTGTTTGGGCGACTAACAAAATGTTTGGACATTCCACTTCCTGTCCCACACACCTGCTAAAATCCTTCTCACGCTTTCTGTCACCAAAATTATTTCTAAAAATATCTTTTATCGCTTTTCTAGCGATCCTTTTGTCTTCCATAACAGCAGTTCCCAACCTTTTTCCCCTCACGAACCCCATCCAAAATCCAAGAGAAGTTGGCGAACATTTGTGTAGTAAGTAATGGGTTAAATAATAATAAAAACACATACACACACACAGAGAGTAACATTTCGAAGATTTTATTCAGTTTGATGTTGCTCATCAGCTCATTACAAGAACGAAAACCTGATAGCAAAATACAGAGGTACAAATGTGGCTACAAACTAAAATGAATACAAAAAAAAAAATCATCAAAAAATAAACCCAGTGATTATTCTTTCTGAGCTTCAGTTGTGTGAAAAGACTCTTAAACGGGATATTTGTGTAAAAAAGAAGTTAAGCTCAAAGTCTGGCACAAATATCCGAGTTTTAGTCTTACATTAGGTTCTGCATTTAAGTTGCTTCTGTATTTATCTCTGAATATATTCAAAATCCTTCTTCATATAAAAATGCTGTCTCTTCCAGTAAAAACTTATAAAGGACACTTAATTTGTCTCTTGGAAAAGGTCTATGGACTCTAGCTGGTTGATTAGGATATATTGCTAACATTAATCGTTTTGAAAGCTTAAGAATTTTCTTGTATTTACGCTCAAATTGAGAAATAAAATACAAATGCGTATATTGAAAGAAAAAAAAAGGTAAAAGGAACGAGCATAACACTAGCTCTAATTATTACACAAAAGTTAATTTTTAACAACAAGAATATTTTTAAGTTAACTCATTACGATCGCACTTAGCGCATTTTCATCACACCACAAGAGTTAGTGTGATAGAGGTACGTCACACTCAAATGGTAAAGAAATTAAACATCGAATACAAACTGCAGTGCTGGTCAAATTATTACACTAAGACTGTTTTAAAAGCAAATTCTTTATTGTTTACATAATTATAGACACATTAACGAACAGTGAAATAATTATCTAATATTTAGTATGCATTCCCTTGTTCTTAATGAGCATTTTAAGTCTTTTTGGCATAATTTTCACAAGGTTTACACCATTTCTTAACTTTTTAAAAAAGGAGGTAAAAAATTGTTTATACTCACTATTATATATACTCACATACACATACTCACTAATTACCTAAACTAACTTCAAATATAACAGAACACACTAATAAAAAGAACTAGTGAACTGTTTAAGCTGATTGAGGTTATGTTCCTGGTAGGTACACTGCAAAAAAAAATCCGGAAACGTTTCTGAGTATATCGTGCAGCTGCGGTTAATGAAATTTTCAAAAACGTTTCTGAGTATTTCGGAATTCTCTTTCTATAATGTCCAGAAACGTGTCTGAGTATTTCGGAATCCTCTTTCAATGTTTCTGAGTATTTTGGAATACTCTTTCTGTAACTTTCAGAAACGTTTCTGAGTATTTCGGATCCTCTTTCCGTAATTTCCAGAAATGTTTCTGAGTATTCTGCGCAGCTGTGGTTCATGAAAGTTTCGAAAACGTTTCCGAGTATTTCGGAATTCTCCAAACAATTTTCAAAAACGTTTCCGAGAATTTCGGAATCCTTTTTCCGTGATTTTTTCTAAAATATAATTCTTTACTATAGTATTGCATACCATATCAGTTTCAGTTCTTTCATATCTAACAGCAATGAAACAAGCAATTTTAGAATCATTCGTGGATTTTTTTTTTTCTGAATTTCTAATGACAAATAGCATGGTTAACAGCATAACATATGCACAGTTATAAATTTTTGAAAATTTATGAAATAATATAGTAGTTTCATTCCTAATCACAAAATCGTCAGGGGAGGGGAGGGGGGGGGTACTTTCTCAAAAGTGGGATTGTTTGTTAAACAATCTTAAACTTCAGTTTTTCTCTCAATATTTTCAAGACAAAATTATCAATATATTGTATTTTTAATGCAGAACTTAAAAACATATCTTTTATCACACTTGATAGCTTTTATCTTCGGATAAAATTTGACAGAACTTACCTTCCCTTCGCGTTCCGGAATTCGTTCCCCTTAAGTCTATTTCTCTGACGAACAAAGTGTACCGAAAAGTGCCAACAGAGAAATTGGTGAATTTAAATATGACACCAAGTCCTCCTGTTGGAACCATTCGGGTTGATTCTTCTGTTCTTGCCCTTTTCCAGTTCATCACAAATATAAATACTTAATCAAAATAGGTTACTGATTTTATTTTTACAATGTGCGCAAAATGCATTATATATTTTATTTATTAAAACACTGAATTCAATTGCATGATTATTCCATTTCATATATACGAGATTCCCCCCCCCCCCACACCATAAGAGTGATGGTGCACCAATAAAATGATATAAAGCGCCCCCCCCCCTTAAAAAAAGCAATCCCTGAAAATGTCAATGGCAATCTGCGTGGTGAACGCCCCTCGTCTTCTCCCCATATGTATATTGTATATTAATAACATAGTATTTAAAAAATGATCACTTTTAAAACAATGACATGAAATAATATTTCTTTTTATTTCGGCTTGTAAATGCAGCTGTTCCATTTTTGCCACTGACTCATTCCTCCTGACTGTCCTATATTAAACTAGTATATCCACGAAGGAAATGTTATTTACCGAACAACTTATGTCAAGGAATTTTTTATTGCCAACCACATTTAACAAAATGAATAAGCACATGAATAAATTGCATAACTATGTTGCTTACTAATAGATAACTGGGCCATTTTCTAATCGTATAAATATTTTTAAATAAATGAATAAATTATAATAAAAAAAGATAAATAATACTGGCACATTTTTTGTGAAGCATATTACAATACTAGAAAACATTTGCATTACCATATTTTTAATGAATTAAAGAATTGATTTTTTTTGAACCAATGTATGTATATCCAAGTATTTCGAAATAACTTTTCTGTGATTGCTTTTCAAATATAAATCTTATTTCTTTTGCGTAATTAATCAGTTTCAATTGGTTGAAACAAATAGTACACTGCGCACATAGGTATGTAGGATAACTTTAAATTAATTCAAAAAACCCAAAAACAGTTACAATTGGAGCCTTATCAAAGGCCAATCAACAAAAATATAAATGTATATTACAACATGTTTTAAAATATTCATTAATACTTACAAGTGAACATGAGCGGAAGAAAATCTAAGTACCTCCATTACAACTGGATAAGTAATCCAAAGGGTTTCGTTTCATTAAGTATAAAACGGTGTTGAAACTATTCACGCTTGAACACACAATATATATGTAATCATGGTCGCACTAAAAATTGTAAAGAAGCAAACCGTTATTAACTAACTTAATAGCTGCGTACATCGTCTAAAAAATCAAGGGCAGCCCAAAATGCAAAGGCGTAAAATTAGTTTCGACACAATTTACTACTCTCTAGACATGAAATAACAAGCAATCCAATGCTAAACAGTTGCTGACTGCAGCAACCATAGATAAGAAAAAGAAAAGCTCTCGTTATTTCCGACTGACTGGCGCCAGCGCTGGAAGGATAAAATACGTTTCGAAGCATTGCGCCTCACTTCCGCTTCTAGATTTTTTGAAATAACAAAAAGCTTTCTGAATATTGAGGAGTTCGCTATTGGATGAAGGATTCTTATTATTTCGGAAACGTTTCTGATATATCTAGAAACGTTTCCGAAATTTGTTACAGTGTAGATAAACAAAGAACATAAACAAAGCAGACAGTGCTGCCACCTGCAAACATTAAATTATGCTAAAATAACGTAATAATCAGTGTACAGTATGTACTGTACTTTAACAAATAATGAATAGTATTTTAGTACAAATAGTGTACGAAAAACAATTAAAAAAACTCTGTAGTCTAATAATTTGGCCAGCACTGTATGTATGTTTCAAACTCTCGCACACGGACCAAGTAATGTTTTCATTAAGTTTAGTCGAAGTTTCTGATCAAAAGCTACTGAGAAACCAAAGCATTCATAATTCTTTCACCTGAATACATTGTATTTAAAAGTGGAATTTCTTCGACATGGCTTCAATTTCATCATTTCCAATGAAAGCGGTAAAATCCGCATCCGCAACTCGTAATGACAAACAACAAATATGCTAGCATTTTCCTTGCAGAGGGTATCGAATGTGCGAGAGAGAGAACTGAATAAATGTTGAACAAAAACCACTTGAATTTAGGATTTTATCAGAAACAAGCATGTTACAATATTTTTTTCGCGAACCCCCTTTATCCCCCTTACGAATCCCCCCCCCCCCCCAGGTGTTCGTGAACCACCGGTTGCGAACCGATGTTCTATAACATTCCTATATACCCTACGATCACCATCTATATAGATTTTGCTTTATTTTTAGCTTGCTTGGCGACTTCCAAGTCGTTTATTTTACATTCAATAACCAGAGATTTTTAATATGGACAATTACTGTCTAATTTTTTTCACATTTAAAAAAGTACTGCATTTTTCCCCCTGTTCCCATCGGTATTGTGGAATAATTTTGAAGCTCCCTAATATTTAGGTGAGAAACGAAACAAGACTTTTGTGCTTGAAAATTAAATGAATCAATTAACCAACCTTTTGATGCACAAAAATTGCAATTTTTCTTCATCAAAACTTTGGGTAATTGATTCATTTAATTTAGGCGAGTTATTTCGCACTCCGGATGACCTACCGGTATATTTGTTGTATTTTCGTTGTATATGGTCTATTGGTAATACTTAATTATGTTTATATTCTGTGCTCTCGCTGGAAAAATTTAATAACTTTTTTAAACGAACGAAGTCGTTCAAAGGAACGAGTTAAATGAACGGATCAAAAAAATGAACGGTCCTCTAATGAACGGATTATTAAAAAAAAATCTAATTTGAATTCTGAATCTTTGAATTCAAATTATGTTTTTCGCAATCACGAGTTGCGACAAGACCCTACTCATTAGAGTTATTGTTTCTAGAAATGGCTCCCCCCCCCAAGCATGTCCCTCCTCCTGGGTGGTTATGTGCGTATAGTTGTGTGTGTGCAGGCTTAAGTGTGTGTACGTAGGCCTGTGTATGTGTGTAAAGGCGCTCACGCGTTGGCGAGTGTATGAGCATGCGTGTGAAGGATATGGACGCCACCACCCAGCAGAAGTGGATTCCGGGGGACAGTGCTCAGGAACAGAGCAGCCGTGCCGCCGCGCCGGTGGGCGGTGGTGCTGCTGGTCCAAGCTGAGAAATAATCCCAACGTCAAGGACTGTCAAATGAGAACAATAAGCAATCGTGATTGCTCAAAAGAACGACATTGCCCACCTCTAGACTGATTGTAGAAAATATTTAAAATGCAAACAAGCTTAATATTAACTAAATAAATATTTCACAGAGTATTAGAAGGTGTCAGTTAATATTTAGAATGTTAATAACAATAACTTTATCATTTTATAATAACAAAGACAATTTTTGTCTTCAACAAAATATTGCAATATGAGTATCAATTTTTGAAAATTGCCTGTATTATCATATGCTTTAATCTTAAGTGATGTTTTTTTTTTTTTCTGACTGGAATAGATAACATGTGCTTCTATATAGCTAAAAATTACCAGATGGGTAGCGTTAAAAGCAGAGAAATATTTTATCATTTCACTTTGCCCCACATTCCCCTACGTTCGAAACTTTTGGATAAATTCTACATCGGATATTTGGATTAAAAGAATTGCAATTTATATTGATTGGGGCAAAGTTATTTAAGTATATCGGAAGCGGCAGTCTACTAAAAAGCCTCAAATGTATTAATTTTTTCTTTTTAACTATCGTCATTTACTGTTATAGGAAGTAAACAGTACGAAGTACGAAGTAAATCTATATTTTTTTAAAAATGGCTGTGTGTGTTTGGCCGTGCGTATGTGTTCCTTATACAAATTCACAGTTTAATTTGGATCTTCACCAAATTTGGCACAGAGGTCCATTGATGCTCAGGAATTTACAGGAATTGGAAAATTTCTCCCCTCCTATAAGGTGCAAAAAAACCCTTTTTCACTTAAAAAAATGAAATTGAATGTTTAAGCTCTTCAATAACAATGATTGAGTTTTTGAATTTTAAAAAAATCCAAAGAGGTCTGAATTTTAGTTTTGAGTCATAAAATTGCTCTTTTGTTCACGTTGGAGGGAAATTTTACACTATTTTGATCTTTTTAATTCAAGCCTGATTGTTGAACTTGACACAACTTTTATTTTCGAGGTATATCGAGCAACACCGGGCAACGTAGCCAGTCGATTAGAAAAATCGTCTAGTGGATTAGATACTTTAAAAACATATTTTCTATGTCTAGAAATTTTTCCAATTAAAAAAATAAATTTTTTTTTTATTGGTAGTAAATTCCTTAGATATTTAAATATTGTTATCAAATAATTCATTGAAAAATGCTTCAAAAATATTCGTATAATATTTTAGTTTTTAATTATCACGATATCAAAGAGTTTGGTAACAAACGTACAAAACCAATGGCACATTTTAGGTGTTGTTTTATATTTTAGTCAAGGTAACAAAATCTTCTAACTATTTTTAATTTATGAACTATAGCGTATTAAAATTCAAATTCAGCATTTTTTCCCCTATAATGATTAATTTCATAAAACAAAGTATATATTAGAAAATTTTCGAAATCACGTCCTTTGTAAAGAAAGAGTGCGAAAATCTTATAAATCACATAACTTATGACTTTATCCAGTTATTTCAGTACGGCGTAGTTAGACTTAACATTTTGCATAAATTATAAGTTTTTTACTGCATTGTACATTACAAAGAAAGTTAAAAATGTTTAAATGCATGAAAAGTTTTCTTGGTGAATCAAATTATTATACGAAATATTTAAATTTAAATTGAACTTTTTCGAACTACCTTTCTCCTAACATACTAAAAGCTTCGTATATATATTGCATTTTTGAAATAGAAACATGTAGATTCTATTAGTTTGAAGTCAAGATTCGTGCAATAATAATAATATGCAGACACCGTATTAGTAACATTCGGAAAATCCTGTGAAGTATACCTAAACTTCTAACCTAAAAATCTGTGAACTAAGCAAAACCTTAAACTTCTTGTGAATTATTTTCTTTTTTCTCCCATTCTTTGTTTCTAATCACTTTGCACGTATTATAAATGAGACTTCCTGTTAAACACCAGAAATTTAATAAAAATATTGAACAAATAAATTTAGAAAATCGCAATGGAACAATATAGTATTATAAGCCTTCCCAACGTATGCCATTTGTTTCTGTAGGTAAATGCAGCAGATTTGGTCGTTAAATGAAATGATCGTAACGCAGAACATAGTGCCTCATACATATTAATTCCATATTTAACAACTTTATACGATATTATACCCCAGAGAAAAGGCACAATGAGCGTCAGTTATTATTAGACTTTATAATGGTCTTTTCCGGCCAATAGTCGTGATAGTTAGTATGCGACTCCAGAGTATTAATAGATAAATAACATTTAATAGTTTTCCGCCTTCTGCGAAGAACATTACGGATTTAGTGCTAGCGCTGAGTAAAGTTAGAGTCTGTCTTAGCAAATTCCAGGTTTACATCATAAAATAAATTTATATTATAACTATAATACTAAAATAATCAATTTCGTTTGGTTTAAACTGCAGTAAGTGCATCGAAAAACTTCCACAAAACCAGGAGTTAATTTTAGTCGAGTAATTAAGTTGTGAAGTTTTGTACCATTTGCAAAATACAAAACATCACAAAGAGTTAAAATATCGGTTTTCCTGCAATAAGCAGTGCATCACAACAAATATCGCAGTTCCATCACTTGTTGCAAAGAAAACGAGCCTCAAGCCTTTGAAACTTCTCCAAATCTCTTTTAATCGTAAAAGTTCGTTGAATTTATAATTAGGAAGACAAAATAATTTTTTTCGGAGTGGAAGAGCTTTATGGTGACCCAGATTTTTGATCCTGATTAATGGAGCCCATTGTAAAAATTAATTTCACATGCTTTTCACGAATCTCTTCTTATCAAATCTCGTTGTTAAAGATCTACAATTTCAGTAATCTGGTGTCTGAAATTAGCTATCCTCAGGATGTAGTGAAATAAGCATTCTAATAAACCTAGCACAACAATTGATCATAATCTAGGCAAAAAATTCCTCAATCCTTTTTTTCTTCTTTTTGAGGAAACTCAACTGCTGATACCATATCTTCGCTTTCCACGAAGACTTTGAGGATGCTTTCAAATTCTGAGGAAAACAGCATCATTATGCACAAAACTAACCATGAGAGAATTTCCGGCTAGAACCAAGTTAGGTCTTGAGTTTTGCTTAGACTTCTCTTCAACTTAATTTTCGTGGTATAGCCAGAGGCGTAACTAGCATGGGTGACAACCGGGGCGGAAATTTGTGGTGTCACCCCCCCCCCCTCCCCCCACAACCGTAAAAAAAAATAACAATAATAATATTTAAAAAAAATCATTACGAAAAACAGAAAATTCGTACAATTTTCAGAAAAAACTACATTTATGTTAAGCAAAATTTTAAGCGCGATAATGTACGAAAGAAAAATAAAAACTATGAAGGCATTTTATATAACTTGCCCAGTATGCATTTGTGCATCGAGAGGTCAAAAAAGTAAAGGAAGTGTATGAAATTGATGACCTCGTGATTACTTGAAACACAGAGAATGATAATGGGTTTCAGTTTTTTGGTATAAGAGGTCACTACTTGGTCTAAGTACTAACAATATGAACCTAATCCTGAATACAGTATTCACACCATGATGTGGGGTGGAAAATAAGGCGTTCCGAGGGTTCACCCCGGAAAATTTTAAATTGTAGTCTTAAAAATGCATTTTAGCTTCACATTTTTCAAAAATTTGTGATTTTACCTTGGTTGTCACCCTCCAGCCGGGCGACACCCGGGGCAAACCCATCCACCTCCCACCCCCCGTAGTGACGCCACTGGTATAGCATAAAATTATTCTACATAAGTTGATCGCTTTTTGTTTCCTTTTCATAATACTACAGTTTGAAACGAGTGGCCCTTGAATAAAAAACGAATGACCTGAACGTCTTCAGACAAAACATTTTGATGGAATTTTTTTCTGTTAAATGAAAATTGTCCCAGCTGAAAAGAAATACTTACTCCCAGCGGACCAAGAAAATTTTTCTTCCACCCTCTATTTCCTTTTCATCGTAGTTGAGTCTGAAACTACGTGAGTTTTGTATTTTTATTAGCTTTGCACCTTTGGTCCTTTCTCAGGACTAATCCCATTAATCCCATTAATATTTAGAGCACCCGTTCAAGTTTTATAGCAGATTTTGTCCGTTTTGGTTCTATCTTTGGGTGAATGTGTTGTGCTGTGAATGGTTGCCTACCCTATAAACGGGTCCTTATGATATGTGGGTATTGTGGAAGGACTTCACACCAAATTACGGTACAGTAGGAAAAGTTAAGCAGCTCACCCCAAATTGCCAGCCTGGCTGGAACAAGACAACAATAGCAACTAAAATCCGCGAGAAGAATTGGGACGGAAGTGAGACACATAATTTTTAAACCTGTTTCAATATGGTTTATGAGAACTATGATGAGGTCACGGTGTATGTATTTGTTAAAATCAAAAGCTGTCAAAACCCAGCAATTTTATTGCTAATCAAAGAATCGAAATGGCCTAAAGTTTACTTTTGCTTTGTCAAATCATAGTCATTATCTTTGTCACTAAGCATCGTCACGTATGAATTCCTATTTTTTCAAACATAAGAAGATTTTTTGCCAAGCACCAGCGGTTTCTAAATACAAGAATATTAAACAACGACTGCCTGATAACTCCGACTTGGGTATAAAAATGGCTGCCGTGTATCGTCCTGCAGCTAGAAAACTACTAAACCTGCCTTCTTGGAGCAGTATCACGTTTTCCACGTCGCCTGGGGTGATGATGTAGGGGGCAGGCCGGGGGTAGTTTCGTTTTCCTCGGCTGGTGTCTGTTTTGGACGCGATTCGAATTTATAGTTCTTCCAGCAACGCGATGAATCGCCCTTTCGGTGAAATCGAGGTGCAAGGGACCTCGAATTCGATGTTCTAGTTGCAAAACTTTTATCTTCTGATTCTAAATCCATGTGACAGTCAACAGTTTAGTCACGTGACTTTAGTTCCAGTTATTGGGTCAATTTGCGATGATAGTATAAAAATTTAATGCTGCAGCAATTAATACCAATAAAATAAGTGTCAGTGAATTTTTTTTTTTTTTTTTGAGTATTTGAGAATTTTATTTTGATGGAAAGACGCTCAGTATCTCCGCAAGAAATGTATTTCTCAACGAAGATGTTCTTATGAACGGTCTTTTATGGAGAATTTTGTGTGGGTCGTTTCCCTCAAAGAACTTCTTAGTAAATAAGGCTTATACAGCGCGTATTATAACATTTTTTCGAAAATCTAGTTATGTTTATAATTAGAAGTTTTTTTTTTTTTGTATATTTTTTTCTTTTCTCATAACAGTATGTGATCTTTTATTTAGTACTATTTCTTCATTTATGTGTTAGAAATTTTTAAATGAAAATGTTTCAAATCTAAAAATGAATTCAAAAAAAAATAAATAAATAAACACATAACAGTTCAATAGAAAGCAGTTATTTTCTGCGATTTAAAAATTATTCTGCTTATAAATATCTTTTTCTTAAATACTGGAAACCGTTACTTCAGCTGTAGTGATGAGTATCAATTTTTGCCATCTATAGTAATTTATGATAAAAGAAGTCTAGTGAGAAAAATTTTAAATTTTTAAGGTAATTCTACAAGTTAAGAAATAAATCGTTAATATTTAATTCAAAAGTGTTAAATGGTAAAACGTGAACGTATCATGTGAGTGCTCAAAATAAAATGTTAAGTAGATTTTTCATCGCCAATCTTTTTGTTTTGATTTCAGGTCAGAGTTACGGAATTTTTGTCCCCAAAGATTTGAATAACTTTTTACCTGCTCTTTTTAATTAAAAGACGAACTTAATACTGCTCCTGCAAGAAAATTCCCTCAATGACTATTTTTTAACCACAGTTTTCATATGAGACAATGGCCAAAAGGGATGTAAGTGGACGCTTTCAAGTTTTAAGTAAAACGCATTTTAAGTTTTTACCCCAAGTAAGCTTTCACAGAACTTTTTTTTTTTCTTCTAAATACACATCGCCTACCGGGACTACGGACTACTACTGTTATTTTATGCCTCAAAACAAAGTAGATGTTCTGCTAATATTTGTCTTGGTTATTTCCAATTTTTTTGTTTTTACACTTAATCCCTTTGCTTATCAATGTCTCATTTGGCATATTACTCCTTATTCAAAGGCTTAATCCTGAGAAAATTTACAGAACTTTATTTCAGTGACTTAACCAGAAAATCTTTTGAAGATTTTCTGGATTGAAGATATGATTAAAGCTGTAAGTTACCACCCTCAAGCACGAACTAAATCAGAACTACAAGCATTTAGGTCAATAAAAGAAAACCTCTGAGTTTTGAAGGGATATAATAACAAATCCTGCCTCCCGTCTACACTGAGAAAAATGAAGTTTTCAAAAATGAGTACATTCATGCTTTTAAGTTTTCTTGAAACCTTTTGTTTCAAATATGAGTACCCATGTTTTCAAATAGTGTGCTGAATTATTTCACACTCAAAAATGAGTACATAATACTCGGTTTTAAAATTATTACATATTCAAAAATGAGCGGAAATACCCCAAAAATGAGCACACTTGTTGATTTGAGACTTTGATGGGTATTTGAATGTTTCAAATTTGAATACCACGTAGTCGGAGCCATTTTGACTTGCGATATCTTTAAAACAGAGTACTTTTTCGTCATTTTTGAAATTGTTGTTTTTAGAGTGCATTCCTTGCCTCCCTTACAAATCTTATTTCACCCAAAAGGACTACATGACGTAAGTTCTTGTTTACACTTTACTCAATAATCGTCATTTTAATAGCTTGCTGCTCCATCAGCATGGCTTCTAACAGTGCTGCGGACTCAGGGAAGAATGGCCGATTCGGATTCTAACTCCGTTAAATGTAAAGCCTCCTACTCTTTTTCCCAAATAGCAGTTTAACTCCGTGACTCCGACTCCAACTCTACTGTCCTGGTTTTTAAGGTGGAAAAGCATCGTTTAGCTCCATAAGTAGGTTTACTTTTGGAGCTGGAACAGCAGTCACAGATGAATTTTTCAGGAATTTCAAAGTCTATGCAAATTGCTCTTCTGAGAAAACAAGAACCTGTTTAAGTCAACATATGAACTTTTTCTCAAGAAAGGTCAAGATGGAATTGGCCATTTCAAATTGCGCTTTTTTCAGTCATAGGCTTTTATTTTACGCAATTTGAAAACGTGTTCCGTAACTTATGCTGCGTCAAACAGTAGCTTGCTACATTTTCATAAATTTGGCCATTTCTTTCTCTTCTCTAGATAAATTTCATTTCACAAAAATTGTTATTTTATGAATAAAATTGAATTTCGTGAAATAGTAAATGTAATTTCAATGTAATGCCATTTTTTGAAAATAAAATTTTATTCTTTTTTTTTTTTTTTTATTGCGGTACAAAATTGATTGATGCGAAATTTTACTCGCGCAGCAAAATTTTTTTATGTTTCTGTGTGCACTTTAGACGATACCTGACACATTATAATCTTTATCATTAACGTCGACAGGATTTCAGATTATTTTTAAGTACCCCAAGAATTCCTTTAAAAATCTTCTAGAGTCATATCCTAGGCAAAAATATTTTTTTCTGCTGCTCCTACGTAACAAATATTATTCCTTAATTTATACAACTATATTTTAGATTTATATATCCCATTTTGTAAGATTTTTTTATTCATCGTGTAGGTATTTATGCATAATATAACGACGTCTGATATATATTTTCTAAAACATAAATTACTACTAATTACTTATGAAAAAAATTCAATCAAAATAATTTTTTTTCCAGCTTTGCAAAGATTTATTCTTGCACCCAGGCATATGCATCAGATGCTCTTGACAATTTTTATGCATATTCAAATTTTACGTTATCGCGTTTCTTCCAAACTGTAACTGTACTCTAAAAATAAAGGAAAATGTAAATGCATTAAGAACCAAATTTAGAAAAATGTCGGTATCACTAGCAATGCATAATAAATTATGTGACATAATTAATCATATTCAAAGACAGTTCTTTTGCTGGATTAATGTAAGCATCGGCACAAGGAAATGTTCCAATCATTTAGAAACTTCATAATTTAAAATTGATTTTCTGTCAAAAGAGGGCATAGTTTTTAGCTTAACATAAGTTTTAGAAAATGAACTGAATTTCTTTTAAAAAATGTTCTTAAATGTAAAAATGTTTTTAATACGTGAGTAACGTCTATTTACTGCAATTAAAGCTGTGAATGTTTAAAGGAAAATGACTGAATTGAGGACTGTTCAGTTATTTTTTTACAGCTAAATACTATAAATTAAAGTGACATGCATTCATACATATATTCATCAGGCGTGGATACAAGGAAAGGGCAATGGGGGGGGGGGGAGTTCCCCTTCCTCGAGGGACTCTCCACTGGTAATTTTACGATATTGAAGTTCAAAAAATTCAATTTCAGATGATCTTTGATAATGTTGGGGGAAGGAAGTTTGGTGTTCTCCCCCGGAAATGTTAAGAAATTGAAGTCGGAAACATTTGTGATTAATATCGTAAACCAGGGTATCTAGTAAAGCGCAAGAAATAGGAAGCAAATTCATCCCTCCCTTGAATAATTTCTGTATTTGCCCTTGATATACTACATACTGAGTAAATTTTCAAAAACATGTAAAATTCTAATTGTGACAAATGTGTGAGCAATGTTTACATTTTAGCAATGGATGTAAGTTTTCAAATTATTTAATCAGCATTAAAAATATATGTATGTAACAATGTCAATTTTACATTTAAAATGATGAGAAAATATAATTTGCGTCCCTTCATTTTAAAATGAGTTTAAAACTAGTGAAGAATGTTTTCCTTCTGATCAATAATGAAGATTAAACAGGTTAACATTAGAAGAAAAAAAACCTGTAAATAGTGATTATTGTACAAAAACGTATTATATTCAAAGTTATGATAAAATACTAGGGCAATTTACAAAACAATAGTGAAGCCCTAACATATGAATAACTCTTTCAAGCCTTCACTTTAGCTATTCGCAGTTTTTAAATGTGTGTGATAACTGTTGGTAAAAATTCAAGTTTTCCCTGACCAAAAACCTTATGGAGGATAATTAGTGGTGCGATAATTTTTCCTGATGAAGTCACAACCTGTGAAGTTGTCTTTAACACGCTTATTTACGATTTAACTTGTGTATTAGCTAAGTAGATGTGCATTGAATTTTCGGGAGATTTACAAGCAGATACTAACACATAATCCTTTAAACAAAAATCTCCTTTTTAATGACCAAAAACACTGATCTCACATTGGAAACTGATTTTGTAAATTTATCGTCTGCTGTGTTTTACTTTTAATTTTGCTATTTATTCGCAACTCCAGAGCTCGAATACGCTACTTTGCGGTGATTAACAATACTATCGAAAAAGGTAAAACATTCCATTCCACGTGTTTTCTTTGGGGTAAATTATTGACTTCAGACAGTTTGTGGTGTGATGTAATATCAGAATAGAAAAGAAAGCTTCCCACAAACACGATAAAAAATTACTGTCGTTCACTAAGCGTCGAAGCAAGTTATAAGTTACGGCATTTGTTTGTTTTACCTTTTTCATCCGCCATTAAACAGTGGCTGCAGCGCCTCCTGTAGTTTATTGGAGTTGCGAATTATCGTCGGTAATGCATAAAATTCGTCGTATTATTTTATTTATTTATCGTTTGCTCTTCCTATTGTATTTTTTTAATGGCAACAGCAAAAGAAAAGACACGGAACAGTTTAGTAATTGTGATAGAATTGGAATGTTGGTTTTTTTCTCGCCCTATATTGGCGGAGAACATAATTTATACTGTTTACGTAATTAATCAATTAAAAGTCTTCTTTTATAAAATTTGAGAATTTAATTTATATATTGAAGTGCAGAATTATATTTATTTATTGAATTTCCTGAACTGAAAGGAAAGAAACACCCATTTTGTTGAAGCATGGTAAAGATAACAGTTTAGGGAAACATGCTATGCTTAATTGTTATTATAGCTACACTTTCAAATCTTCCAAATGTTTTAACTTTCAGAAAATTCCATACAATAATCCTAATTGTACAAGATATAAGACTTTCAGAATACTTCCAAGATAACACTGACTAATAAAGTCGGGTTTGTTTGCATTTTGCAAATTAAAGTACTTCAGGAACGTGTCAGAAGAAAAACTTATCTCTTAAATTATGTTTTCTGCATTAGAACAATCTTATGAAAAGGAAGTAGTAATAAATCTTGAAGATTATGCAAATAAAGGAAACTTCTTTCCGCTTAAAAGTTATTACTCCAAAGTATTTCTAGTGCTAAAGTAATTATATTTCTTAATTCATAATAAATATTGAAAACAAAGAGGGATTACGCGTACATAGTTTCAGAAAAGACTTTATTAATCTCAAAAGAAATAAACGTAATTTATGACCAGGGGAAATCTTTTTTGTTAAAACTTGGTGAATAAACGAAAATATTTTTCACTCTTTTCCTTAGGCGGCATGACTATGTTTTTTTTTTTTTTAAGTTTGTGGCAAGTTTAAAAGAACATTTCCCGTTTTGAGGCTTAGTGGCGTGTTATTTTAGTATGTACGCAAAATACGGTACTAAAATGCTTTCCGCTGACACAGTAAAATACTCATGTAGGGAATTTTAATATAACGCTCTTTTTTTTTTTTTTTTTTTTTGAACAAAAAATCTGTGATCCTATATTTTTAAAAAAAACTTCATTAAGCAGTATTCCACAAAACAGCTAACTTTTTTTGTTCATCAAATGTTTATTTTTTACTGTGCTTAAATGCCTCTTCACAAAACGGGTGTGATTTCTTTTAACGAATTTTTCTTTACAACAAATGTTTTACAACGAATTTTTTCCGCAAATATTTGCTGAATCATGAATTTCTGATGCGCCAAATATTTTAAATGGCGAATGCTCTATTGAACGAAATTTTTGTAATAAGTTTTGTTTGCAATGAACTTATTTACATCTTTTTTGATACTAACGAAGTTCTGTGTTTTGAAACTGTAGGAAAAAATTTTTTCTCTTTCATACAACGTTCAGCATATCGAGTTTTCAGTGGAGCAAATTTTCTTTACTACGAATTTTCTTCAGAACTAATTTTTGAGACTACAAACTTTTATTGTGTTGAATTCCTTTTACAACATTTTTATACACTACAAAGTATTCTTTACCGTTCACCACATTTTCAATTTTTCCGTAACTGGTGCCAGAGGCGTCGTTCTCTACTGGAATTGAGTTAAAAAATTGGTTTGATAAAAATGAGCTTATGAAAAGAAGGCCGCCACCATCCCTGAAATTTTATAATACTGGTGCTACCTGGAAGCGCAGTGACAGAATTCTTTGAATAAATCATTAGCAAGCCTGCTATAGGTAAAAATTTGTTTGCAGCTTATACAACAGGTAACACCCGCCCGTTTTTTTTTTTTTTTTTTTTTTTTGTTTTTTTTTAACATTTTTTTTATTCCGTTAATCCTGATATATATGATACCAAATGATCGAGTAACGCTCCTGACATCATCAAACTCCCTCCACAACATGATAATATGATAATATTTTTGATGATGTTTGACATGCTGGGAAATGCTTTATTTTGACAAGGCTGAACTGGATCCGGTATCTTAACTGTTTTATTTGTAAAACTGCCACTTTAGGAGAATGAAGAAACGAAAAAGTGGTCAACAATGAACGACTGGAGTTTAGGGTTCATCCACTAGAGTTAGGGTGTAAAATTTCAACCATCAAAATATCACTAAACAGGCAATTTCTTCGTTCAAATGTTGAAGCAATTTTCACCCGTCTTACCTAGACGGGCGATTTCCTAGTTCTGTAACAGCGAGAATTTTTTTCAAAAGTTGTAAAAATTACCCTTTTTCTGAATTTCAAAAACAAGCAATTGTGAATATAAATTTACAATAACATGTATAAATTGTGATATAATTCAAAAAGCAAATTAATGTTTGAAAAATGAAATTGGGAGACTTTATGCTGTCTTAGGCTACTTTTCTTGGCATCTAGGTTTACTTGCTCTTCAGAAGGTGAAAGCAAAAGAAATGAATACATCAAAGCGAAAATAGAGAAAATATTGCGAGGAATTCAATTCAGGCAAATATTCCTCGAAAAAATGTGGCATATAATAGGAAGTTACTACTAGGTCTAAGTACGTATTGACAATATAAACGTAATTTTGGGTATAGTATTTCACTCCATGATGTGGGGTGGGGAAAAGGGTGGTCCGGGGTTCCCCCCTCCCCAGGAAAATTTTCATATTTGAAGTCTTAAAAATGCATTTTATCTTTATATTTATAAGCTTGTTAATAAGATACATCCTACCATTCCCTCTGAGCTATAATGTAAATCGCTGTTCAGATTCATCCAGCATGTTTTCAGACGCAACAATAAATGAGTTAGATTTGAAATCTTGCCTTAGAATAAAAACTTATTCATGTAAACGACACGATATGTGAATCGATTATTTCAGAAAGAGCATAAGTCCAAATATTGCAACTTTTCAGGAATTGATAAAAAGTGATTATTTCATTCAGAAATGAACTAAATTCTACGAAAATATATATGACTAATCTAGCCATAAGTAGGATCAATACCTCACCTCAAATTACGTTTCATTTCGTCACTGAAATGAAATGAATTGAAACATTTTTTTTATAGTTTGGACGGATGCTCTTTCTGCAATAAATATCCTGAAAGACTAGTTTACAGTGATTAAAATGTAAATCAAATGAAACAGATTTGTTTCAAACGGATTTATGATAGTAAAAAAATAATATTACAAAGTGACAAAAATAATTAGTAAAGTCCGTATTCATAAATTCATTATCTTAAGAAAAAACATCGTGTATTTTCCTCTTTCTCTCGTCTTATTTTAGTGAAATAATAAAGACTGGCGTAAAAAAAATACAAAATTCAAAAGCTAACGAACAGAGATAAAAAGCAAAACTTTTACATGTGCATAAAACTATATTCATATTCAGCAAATACATCCTCCATGGAAATTTTTTTTTTCCATCCTTCTCTTGTCTAGTTCTGCCTACTAAGTTCCATTTACATATTAGTATGACTATTTTCAAAATTGCACTAAATAATCATCTCGATATTTGTTATTTCTTTCAACAATATGAAAAATTTCCCTTTGTACTCAATATTCGCAAAAGTAGTTCAGCCGACAAGCGATACTTTTCAATATTCTCTTGAAAACCGTCTATAAAATAGCTAGCCTGAAACCGTTCCTTTGATGTTCTATCGAATAGCTAAGCATCATAAATGTTGATAATTGAAAACATTTGTTGCCCAGTAGAATCTTTTTCAAAAATCTCAATTTGAGAGATAAGTCCTCTTAAAAAATGAAGGGCACCTGTTTAAGCAGTTACACATTTCATTGTTTTCAACAGATCCCCGAACTGACGAACCTACCATTACCGAATTATGTTAGATCAAAGGAGTTATTTGTTTTTACTTCATTACGCCAAAAAATCCAGTTCTTCTATGATCTTGTCATTGCGTCTTACTATTTCTTCCTTCGCGTTTAGTGCAGAAAGAGCATCATAAGTCCGGCACTTACGCCCTTTCTGCACTAAACAAAAAATGAGACCCCTAAATAAAGTGCTTTGTTGCACAAGAATTGTTTTCCACTAGTCGATGTCTCTACATACAAGCATGGGAAAACCACAGTTAATTCAATTTTGAAAGAAATAGGACCTATGCCCTTTCTGCAATAATCGATTTATGTATGATTGTAAGCAATTTACCACATGAGTTCGTATTGCACAATTAAGTTGCTTTTTTAGGTTCAGGGATAATAGTAAATAATATAGAACTTGGTGCAAACTATCATAACTTTCTCTCCAAGCAAATATCCACAAAAAGTGTTGCTTAGGTTTTTTTTTTTTTGGTTATAAATCATTTTTTATGAAAAAATATTAAACTTCTCAACCCGTTCGAGGAACAAGGACACCTGATTTTCTAACACCAACAGCAGCTATCACTTAGAGGTCCTGTTTAAGATTCGACGTACGTTGAAAAACAGTAAGTGCATCTTGCTTCTGTCCCTAACCACCTCAACTGAAATCGTCACTCCAAGTTTCGTGACAGTTGAGTTGTCACCTCGGAGATGCTTGCTGTTGCTACAGAAATGATTAAGCCGGATTATCATGGGTCTATTGAAAAACCTCAGATTCGACGAACTGAGAATTCTCTGTTAACGATAAACGAAATCAGCTGAGCCACACCAAGAAATAGGTGCAGTACATGATGAATAATATAAAAACGTATCTGAAATAAGAAGGATTACAAAGTAACACTGATTTCAGACCGAAAGCAACAGTGACAAAAAAAAAAAACCAGTCTTTTTGGTTTTGTACCTGCATAAGCTGAGGTAATAAAAGTAATGTGCTAACGCAGCCCTGAACGACATAATTTTTGTCGCTATTACTCCTGACATAAAGCCAAGGCAAGGTATCAAACATTTGCTTTTTGAATGAAGAAGCTACAAGGCAGTTCGATGTTCGATTCTTGGCGAACAAGTTTAACCAAACGTACTCGTACAGTGAAACCTGTGTAAGTTGACGTTGCAGTACTTTGGTGGTCAACTTAGATAGGTGGTCAACTTATAAAGGGGCTGATGATTTTTTATTTTTTTGTCATTTTTTGCACCATGTATTCATTTTTTGACTAATTGATACTTACTCTTCTGTTCAACTCACTTTCATTGTTTAGTATTACTTTGAAACAATAATTTAAAATGTTATTCAAATTTTTTAGAAATTATTTTTCCAGAATTTTTCTCATATACATTTATAACCCCATGATGATCTACTTTTCAACAAAATAACTACTTATTGAAGTTTGGCGCACTTATTAGACTAGTTTTAGAAATTCCATATGTGTCCCAGCTAATTTTCTCCGCATTTCTCCCTTTTCAATTAATTTCAATATTTCATACTTTTCATCAATCTCAGGTTCAACTAACTTTCCTTTTGAAGCCATTTTATGTAAAACTATAACACAAAGAGCAACAAGCTGGGCTCTCGTAGTTCAAAAAGGGAGTTGAAAATGAAAATGTCCTATCTCTTAATCCCTTGCACCAGAAATAAATACTGCAATGCAAGTAACTTTACTCTTTAGCACAATTCCATTGTTGCCACAAAATATTACAACTGGAAAAAAATACTTTGTACTTTTCTAGTGACACATGTTTTCATTGAAATGAGAGTACAAAATGCAATCTCAAATACATCAACAAAAGAAAAACAAGTTTGGAGAATAAAAGGGTTCTTAGTAGTTTTCCCATGTGGTTTAAACTCAAAAGGAGGTTTAGTTATGCTGCTGTTTCATTTAGTTGGTAAAATGCTGGTCTGGCATCAAAAATATTCTTGGACAACTATAAAAAAATAATAAAATAAAATTATTTGCTAAATAAAATTTTAAAAAAATAACCAAGTGGTCAACGTACAAAGTGTTTTTCACAATACTCCAAACCAAATTTGGTATACATTAGTGGTCAAGATAGACAGGTGGTCAAGATAGAGAGGTGGTCAAGTTACAGAGGTTTTCCTTCATTATATAAGATACGGCTAATTCCGTTCCTGACAAAAGCGGTCAACATAGACAGGTGGTCAACTTACAAAGGTGGTCAACTTTACAGGTTTTACTGTATATCTATCTATACTGGAGCTGTAAGTCCGTAAAGAAAAGAAGCCTTCACTAACGAAAAAAATGCTTATTTGGTATAATGTAGGATGTGCAAGGCTTAGAAATGTGCGTCTTGTACTACCTATTACTACGCTGTTCAATATACACTCTTTATGCAATTGCATATAAAATTAAGTTTTTGTCGTCCTATGTGACTATAACAATTTCTGTCTTTTCATGATTTGTATTTCCGGTACCTGGTTTATTCTCCGGCTCTTTCCTCTCTTTTTACAAAGGGACACAATTACTTTCAATTCTTCATTTTTCGTGCAACTACGGCACATACATCATATTTATACGGCCCCTTTTCTACAGTGAAAACCTTCTCCTCCCATTGGAGTCGTAGCTCAGCAAGGGTTTCAAACATTCGTGTTTTTCAGAAACCCAAGTTTTACAAACAATGCTCTCCGGCTTTCGCCTCCTTCCGACAGAAAAATAAAGTTTTACATAAAACGAGAACAGAACTCGAACGCCTTTTCTTTTCGTGTTCTTTTTCCGATTTATCTTTTCTGATTCTCCGCGAGTGTTATTAAAGAACGAAACTGAAATCCCTCTTTTCGTCGGCGCCCTTGTTTACGAAAACACAAACACTCGCAGAGAAATGACTTTATGGGCTCTATGGAATATCTGTATGTTCCGTACCCCCTCACCCGTCACCCTTTCTGGGAATAAACAAAACACCCAGCTCTGTCTGGGCTTTGATATACGGCGATTATGATTGGACGCTTTGTACTCCGAATGAAGAGGTTAATGGAGAATAATGCGTGCGGGATTGGTTATGTGTTGGTTGCATTTTCTTCGCGGGTTTTCTTCATAGGTTCTCATGTTTCCTAATTTAGTTCCAGCTCGAGTTTTTTATGTCTTTCTCGTGGTTGTTTTGCTTGCCGAACGTTTTATAATTCAGTTTATTCGAGTTTTGGAGCTGTGCCCAAAATGGAAAGTACGAGTATTTTATTATTGAATAAGTTGCGATATTTCACAGACTCCAGTTAAATCGCGCTATAACGTGATTTGACATAAGTGAAATGGATACAACGCGAGTTTTTCTCGAGCAACGTATCTCAGAGCTAACGCGAACTCCCCGTCCGCGGTGCGAAACTTTTTGGAACCAAATTGCCAAACTATGTACCGGCTTCGTTATTGGCTACTAAATATTGGCTTCGTGAATGAATTTTCATCCCTTTAGAATCATCTAAGGCGGAAAATCCACTAGTCTCAACCTCGCTTTGTTGATACAAATTACCACTTCCTTTTTGCGTTCCATTTTTGTCATTTGAAATATGAAAGTTGATTAAATATAATAGCAAATAAGAACGCTGCTTCATCTACTAAAGCTAGTGATGATAGGAACAGAAAATTTCTTCGATTGAAGAAAGATTTCTTGCATCGTCACAGCGTTTTATGATGAATAACACTTTTTTTTAATACAGTAGAAATTTATTTTAGTACTTATATAGGGTACGATAATATACAGTTAAGGAATGGTTAAAATCAGTAGAAGAGATGTTTACAAGGGTCTAAAATAATTGTGTATTTTTTATCAAAAAGTCGTATCCATACCCTTTTTCACAACGCGAAATTTTGACTTACGCGAGGGGTCTTGGAACATATCCACTTAAAACTCTATTGAATTGCTTCAGCACAATATTTTAATTTTGACCAACGCTAATGAATGTCACGATACTCATGATACAATACATGAAAAACGTCTCATTTTCACTGTAAAATCATCAATTTTTTTGACTGTAAGCATGAGACCAGACATGCGTTTTTCATTGAGTTCAACTGTCTTAATAGTTACAATAATTTAGAAATTACTATTATTTAGAACTTTTTTTTCCATGAAATTTAACCTGTATTTATTCCTTTACCAATAGTTTATATTTACCTTTTTTGCTGATATTTTATATTGACATTTTTATATTCCACTTTCCAGTTCACGTTAAATTTATCGTGGGTAGAGAAAAATTGTATTTCAAGTAAAAACTTCCAAAATGGCTACTTGACACTAATTTTGAAGAAAATCAGAAAAACCGTAATAAACAAGCTATGTAGGGTCACTGCTCTTGGGAGTTCTCAAAGTTTTGCAGAGTTTGACTTGAGATTATCACACTATCAGGTATAAAACACTACACTCTGTTCACAGAATACATAGGATGAAAGAAACAAAAAAGTTTCCGTAAGGTTTGCCGCTATACTAAGATTTTGTCTGGAGTGATAAAAAAAAATAATAATAACCAATAGGATTCGCGTTCGTCGTCTGTTTGGCATCAATTTGTTCTTGTCCAAGTCAAGCATCTGATTGAGGTCGTCAAATGCTGCAATTCTTTGTTTACATCTGATCTATCTTTCTCGTGAATGGAGTACAAGTAAATACGACAAATCTCGAGGTTAATCACGCATTAATTTTTCTCACTTTTCATTTACATGTTTAACAACATACAAATATTTAAACTTGTTGGTCCTGTAAATTAGTATTTTAAAAGAAATTATCTTCCTTCATCTGATCAGGTAATTTATCAATATTTACGCTCAGAAATTCTGTTCTGGTTTTAATTACCTTTTAAATGCAATCTTGTAAGCGGTTATACCGTTTTTAGCGCAACAACTATCCACCAATTTTATGTTGAAAGGATTTTTCAGCAAAATTCAACCTTTTTCTTTCAGAACTGTAAATTTCTATAGTTTGGGGAAACCTAACCTAGCAGCGTGATAATGCTGTGATTAGTTTCTGCGTAGCCTTTATAACTCTGCCAGGTTAGGTTTCCCCCCAACTATAGAATTTACTTCTTTTGGCAGTGAGTACTTCGTTATTTTGATTATTTGTGGCAGTTGTTTAGATAGAATGTAATTTAAATAATTAAGCAAAGTTGGTCCATAAAAAGTTTATCATGTTATATTAATGTTTATTGTGTATTCAATGGATTTTTTTTTAATTTCAGGTAAGAATTTCGTTCTAAGAGTTTGAGTTAAAGTACCGTGTGGTAAGTTTGTTGTTTTTTGTGAAACTTTATAAAGTCATTGAATGTAAATGAGTTTGATACTTCTGTGGGTAATAACGTATACTGAAGATTTTTTTTTTTTTCGGTATACACGATAAATTTGATTGTACATATTTCCTTGTCGTAGAAAGAAATTCACAGATCAATAGTACACCAGAGAGCCATTTTAACACCGAAAAAAATTTTGTAGTTTATTTATTTTTTTAAACAGGAAAAAATGAAAAATATGCTTATAATTTCTAAGTTATTTAATATCCAGCGCGCAAATTCGCAAGTCACAATTAAAATTTAGAGAAAAATATTAAAAATATAAAGCACTCACACTAGTCTAATTGTGTTTAGTACAGGGGGTCGTCAGCGTGTGACTCCGTTAAATCATCTTGTGTAATTTATTAGTATTAAAAAATTAGCTATAATAATTTGAAAATTGCGAAAAAAATTTCATAATCTGGTACATACATCAAAATGCTCTGTAGTTGGTATGCATGGTAGGGGAGACCGGGTATAGTTATACGCAGTTTACATTTTGATTTTTTCCAATTGTTGTTACTAATGTTACTTATTAAAATAAGATTTCAAGTAACATAATTACTATTTTCCTATCAAAAGAGAATTTCAACACCTTTCTTAACAAAATTGATTTCATACGTAAAAATCTTTATTTATTTTTTTCATCAATTGAAGATAATTAAAAACTCTAAGTCGAGATCACATGTTTACTGTCTACAGTGTGACAATGTGACAGCTCTAATGACGAACGGTATGTTGCAAAAATTGAAATACAACTGCAAATGCCACTGACTAGGGCATTAATTTTAGAGTTTGACATTTGAAATATCATACGCAAAATCGTAAAAATACGATCCACTCTCAAGTGCTTATAAGAAAAAATAAAACCCGGTGAAAAAAAAAAGCTGAATAAATCAAATTCTTAAGCATTGTAATGATGTTCTTTTTTTTGAAAATGTAAAAAATTCAGAGAATAATTAACTGCATATGTTTGGAAAACACCTGCAAGTATGCCAACATTCCAAGTATCTGATTCATATGTTTTAAGAATTTCAAAATGGCATTTTTTCTTCTAACATATTATTATTCCGTGCATTGTATTTTTTTCTTTATTCAGTCGACTGAGCTTTAGAACGGCGTGTTTTAATGATCTTTTGCGTATACGACTACGACAAACCATTTATTGAACTTTTTTATAGTTTTCTTTGCTCCTATACTCTCGATAGCTTATCTTAAATAAGTTCGCATAAAAGTGTTATCGTACTCAGAAAAGCAATTATTTCTCCTGGAATGACATTTTATTTTTTACTTTTGCCGAAAGTTTGTTTAAAAGCAGAAAACTTTTACTTACTTCTTCGCAAGTTGCCACAATTAAGTAAAGAAAAATAGAATACTTCTGCGAAGAAAATTTCTCGAAACAAAAGAAGAGAAAGTCTTATTTGCGATAAGAACCTCGTGAAGTTTTAGATTTAAATATAGGTTCTCTCACGTGTCGTTGCCCTTAATAGTAATATTTTAGTTTTAAAGATACTATAGCATGATAATTCAAATATTTTTTCGCCACTATTAACTTACTTTGATATCGCTGGTCCTGTGGAACATTGGTGTAACTGCAAAATTAATTGAAACTGAGTTATTGTCGTCACTGGGTCCAAACGTGGTCAACACATAAGGAGGAACACTGACAGATTTGTTTTTCAACTTTTAGCCACCAGGGCAATAACTCAACTGTTTCATTGTATGAGGTTGCATGAGATTGTTTCATGTATGTTTGGTTCTACTGTAAAATTGCACTTTTTGCAGTTGCATCAGTGTTCCATCGGAGCAGCGATATAATGATCCTACGGCAAATGATGCCAATATGTCTGCTGTTATTTTTCCCTTCCAATATCTTTATATAAAATGTTAGGGTTGTGTTATTACCACAGCTGCGGAGTCGGAGCGAAAATGATCCGCCCGACGCCTCCGATTCCGACAGCACTGGTAGAGTGGCGGACTTTGCGGCAAAAGGACCGACTCCGACCCTTGGAATTTTAAGCCTTCGTCTCCCGACTCTGAATTCGACTCCTTTCCTCCAAAATTAGTCCGACTCTGACTCCGCAGCCCTGATTATTACTACGTAATAACAGCGACCTCAATCATGTCGCCTTTTACCCTACTGCCACTGTCATAAGTTATAATGATAGTACAATAATAATAATAATTCCATTTATATTTGTATCGTTTGTTTTTTTTAACAATGCTAAATTATGCCGATACTTCTACTTTTTTCATACTCCACTATTAATTTTTGATATCTTAAATAAAGGCAACGAAGTTTCCTGTAATCTACTGTGATCTATCGGTATAGGCTTTTGTCTTTCCCAGGCACGGCCCAGGTTCGATTCCCGGCACGGAAGGAACCTCTTACTTTCTTATTGTTGTTTAGATTTCTTGCCTCCATTAGTCAGTTTATCAGCTGCTTCGTTGCCATCGACTCTCGCATGCGCAGGCATCCACAATCAATTTGAATTGTCTTTGAAAATACTCTCCCCAATGTACTCTCTGTGACTCCGGTCAGGCTATGGCCGCGGAACATGTGCCCTGTGTGGTTTTAGTTCTATTGTTGAAAAGTACTAGAAAGCTCGTGCACTAATGGCATAAGTGATATTTTTAGTGTGCGGCATTTGAAAAATAAAATAAATAAGTCTTTGAAAATTTCCATGAAAAATAATTGTGAAAAAATACATCTACCGCTATCCTGGACCATTCCCAGAACTGATGTTGTTTGGAGAAAATGTTTGAGATTTCTCCGGCTATGGAAGGTTTTAAGCGAAAATTCGGTCCTTCCGTCAAGGAAAGATTATTCAAGCAACAAGCTTTGTGAAACTAAGCAGTAATGAACAGAATAGATTTTCAAGTTAACACTTTACAATCACTAAATGATACACCGTGTAAGTTTTATGTAAACCACAGAATGAGTAATAATGGGGTTGTTTTCTTTATTCAAAAGTAGTACTTTTTGTCACTGAAATTGATAGAATAAGCAAAAAAAAAAAAAAACATGGACCCAGAAAATACTTTTATTTTCCAACAGTTATTTTTAAATTAATTTTTTGAAATGTCCGATTTTTCAAACAAGGAGTGGTCTTGATGACGTCACAAATGATGCATTATGGCACATCTTTCTTCCGCGTTTCCACGTTATGATAATCAAGGAGCGAATTAAAATTGCGCTCTACGCTTGCTATCAACCATATCGTTGCCAATACACGTGAGTAAAGATGCGAATTAAATATTTTGCTCTGTGAATGGCAACACAGAATGGCATTTCATCATTTGTGATGACATCAGACAGATGCATAAACTATGAAAACTCGCCGATTTAAGTAATTTTTTTAAAATATTAAACTTCAAGAAATTATTTAAAAAATGGTCAGATCCTATGTTTTTAAGCATGCTCTTTCAGAAAAAAATACTTTTTAAATTTTGGAAACGACCCCATTTTAGATTATTTCAAGCAAATTTCTCGTGACATGTTTTGTCGTTCACGTATAAATGGAGACATATTGACTACGATTGAGTTTCATGTAGCATGTCCAGTTTTCCATATGATGTTCTATTAAGTCGATGTTTTTCAAATATTGCGAGCATTAAATTGACTCCAAAATTAATTTAGCGAAATTCAAAAATGTTTAATAAAGTTTGAACATTATATTTTTCCCACAAAAGTGTCAAAATAAATGAAAGTATGATTTGGACAAAACATAAAGTCCGACTAAAGTGTTCCTTTTTAGAAATAATTTTTAAACGAACATTAATTTAAAAATTGTAAGATTGAATTTTTATTCAAGTTTGCTGAATAGACTTCATCATTCTCCAATTCGAAAACCGAGACATTTTTCTAAGAATAACATAACTCTAGCTACCAAATTTCAAAATTTAATCATTGTATATCTTGTCCAAAGTCAGGCTTCTCAAAAATAGCATGAATATTACAATAAACCGAGCATTAAATTCGATATCTCAGACGAAAATAATAAAAAGAACGTGATTCAAAAGAACGCTTCCTCTCTGGTTATGTTCTGAAACATCAAAATGATATTCTATCCTAAACCACGCACGATACGGAGAAATAATTAACTGCCTCGACCGGAGCGACACGACAGTTGGAGGTACGCCAAAAACTAAATACCACCCCTTGTATTAGTTCAATAAATTTCTGGATGACATTTTTTTTTCTTCATAAATTTCATTCCACATTTTTTATTCCGTTTTCCTTTTTAATTGAGTTGGCGTCGACTCTTGGAGTCGCGCATTTTAACGACTTTTATACGCACGACTACGAGAAGCACAGTTATTGAATTTTTAGTTCTTCCTTCTGCCCCCCCTGCCCCCTCTTCAATAGCTTATCTCACGAGCTTAAATGAGTTCACATAAAAGAGTTATCGAGCTCCGAAATGCAATTATTTCCACCGGAATGACATTTACTTCTTTATTTCCTCTTCTCAAGCGGAGTCTTGTACTTCCTTTGCCGCTTTTATCTCAAAGCAAGAAATCTTTTATTTTTCTTCTTCTCTGCACAATTAAGAAACATAAGAGATTCAAGGTGGAAAAATGAATTTTGAATCGGACGCTGATTTAAAAATTCAATAATCATCATGTGCTCAAAAATAAATTAACATTGATGTTTTGATGTGAAAATTTTTTAGCCCTCTTCAGCATGCAGCCATTACTTACCTACTGCAAAATGACGTCATTGTCTTAACAGCAAAGTGACGTCATTATCAATGCATTCGCACTACTAACGATTTTATTGTTTTGTGCACCATCTGTTAAAGACTACTCACGAATTAGAGGTGCACCCCCCCCAGTTTAAATGGTTACCCCCCTCCCCAAATCTCAACCCTCTTTCCCTTTTTAATTTTTTTTTCTTCAAGTTCTCTTTTTTATTTATTTTTTTCCAATACGTTTTAGTATTTATTTTTATTTATTTGCTTATTTATTTATTTTTAGTTATTATTATCATTATTATTATTTTATTAGAAAAGTTCTGTGCTACGCCAATTACACACACAAACTAAATAAAAAAACGAAATAAAATATAAACAGAATAAAATAAAATAAAATACCTTAAATTAAATATAAATCAATAAATAAATTTAAAATTTATTAATTTGAAAAAATTTAAAATATCGCCCCAAAAATTTTGATGTTGCAACTTGTGCCATAATACCCCCCCCCTCCCCCTCTATGCCCCCCCTGCTCACGAGTTTTCTCGAGTATCGCACACCATCTTTTAAGAACCGTTGACGAGTTTTCTCGTTTTTCATTGGCCCTCTTTTATTGATATTTGATGATGTCTATTACGGTCCATAATTTTTGACCAGTTAAAAGTCTGTCACATTAATGGTCGGGGTAATCTGATCTTTAGGCGTTGGACTCGTAATTGGAGAGTTTCAAGTTCAATGTCTGCCGATCGAAGATTCTCCTGTACGCTAATTGCGACAGGTACACGGGAAATCTGTCGTGGACACTAAGTCCGCTGAGTTCCTATTCTAAATCAATGCTTCTGGTGGTAGTGGATCAGACATTGCTCGGCACCTAGTCTGAATTACAAAATAGTACTGCCTTCAAAGCCTCATCCTGCTGGTTTAATTACGTGCAGGCTCAGATCTGCGTACCCGCAGTAGAAGGGGGGGGGGGAGTACGTCCTTAAAGAACCCAACGGCCCAAGAAAATGAAAAAAAAAATCTAGCACTAAGACTTATCAAAGTTGCAAATATACAAAGCTGGCCTCTGACAAAGGGCCCTACAGATTTTGTTGCAAAGAGGGCCCAAAATTTATAGATCCGAGCCTGACTATGCGTAATGATAGTACGCCAGTGTAAAGAATACATTCCCTACAATAGTCTAAATATTTTGCTACCCATACAAAAAGTTTCCAATCCAGATACCTATGTTTGTTTTGTTTGGTCCCTTTCCAGGGAGAAAAATATTTTACGCAGTACACACACCAAAAAATATCAGAATTTTTCATTTTATTTATTTTTTCATTTATTTATTTATTTTTTCATTTATTTATTTATTTTTTCATTTATTTACTTATTTGTATGCATTTATTTATTTATTTATTTTTTATTTTTTTAATTTATTTTATTCTTTTTTTTTTGTTTATTGTTTAAAATTTGTTGACTTCTGGATAATTATTGGAAAATAGCACCTAAATAGTATTATGATTTAAACAAAGTGCACTTTCCCCAAAAACGTGCGGTCTCTGCCGTACAACTCAGGGATTCCTGTGCGGTACGCTAAGTGTTAAAGCAGAATGACGTCAACATTTAACGATTCATCGCATAGTGAACGCTAAATGATATAGCGATTCATATCACTAGGGATGCTGAATAACAGCTCAGAAACTGATGTTTCTTAGAAAGTTGACTTTTTTATTCCTTTTGGAACAATGAGAGAGAAATTTCAGCATGCAATGGAATTGTCGGTTATTAAGAGTACCGACATAAATTGCAGCTCTCAGACAAATTTTTTACTCTATCTGCAAAAGCTTTTGCTTGTTTAGAGCTGGGTGGAAGCATTTATCTAAAAAAAAAAATTAAAGTTCGTAAAAAAAATAGAGGGAAAAAACGAAAAAATTTTTCCTTGTCTTAAAATAATTTTATTTTTGAAATTATTTTAAGATTTAAATGTGATTCAAATTCCGCATTGTATAGACATCGTTCTTAATTTGAATATTTTTTTTTACTTCTTCGAATAGAAAACTTTGTTTTGGAGGAAGTTTTTTTTTATAGCTCATATATTTGCCCCCTTATGTGTGGGAAAAAAAGTGCTTTTAACTATTCCTGTTTTTTTTTTTTTTTTCTTTTTTTTACACATTAGTTGGTTGTTTTTGTTTTATCTTGCAAAAAGTTGTGATAGAACCAATTTGTAGATTAAGATAATCAAGGACGAGAGAGACGGCTGCTATTAGAAAAATTGATCTTAACATACAGGAAAGTAGACTCGTTAAGTTCCGGAAATATATGTAAAAATTTCCGATAGTAAAAATCATTTTTAAAAAATTATCATTTTTCAGTTGGTTTTTTTACTCGTAAGACAGTTGTCAAAATTGAACATTTCACTAAACTTTTATTTTTCTCATATCTGCTGAGTTGCCGTTTGACAGGGACCGTCGTAAACAATTGCCGATAGCCCGATAACTAAATAGAATGGCTTTTAATTACATGAAAAATGTAACTTTATAAAACACAGACATTGTAAAAAATATTAGTAGAGATGTAAAAGAAACAAAGTTATATTCTAATAATAAATACTCGTACTAAAACTGGAACAAAGCTCTCTCACTTCCCTTCCTCTCCGGCAGACGATGAGCAGAATACATAAATTTATTCAAAAGCTTAGCACCTAGCTCTACCTAAAAATAAATGATGGAGCATTTAGTGTTCCTACGCATATTTAGAGTAATACATTTGAGTATAAAAAGCACTTAGGAAATATATATATGCGCGTTCATACACTATCAAAACATAAATATAATACATGTTTACGCGTAAAACTATGCACAAGTTACTAAAATATTCATCAAAATTATATCTACGCAAAATAATTCTCATAAACTTCAAATATGATTGCTCACTGAAAATCAAGTTCACAATCACGTCCATTTTGAATTTCCTTTCCATTAACCTAATGTTTCATTGGAAAGAAACCCATAAATATCGAGTAGGCTGAAAAATAATTTTCACAGACTACGTGGGTAAACGTGGCGTTTTTTTTTTCTTTTTCTTTTTCTTTAACGGTCGTGGGTAATATACAGTCAGTCGCCATTACGAGTTCTATTTTACGTGTTCTGGGTTGGAATTTACGTTTTACCTAGTAAACGACTTATACGCCATGTGTAGGTGCCGTTGCCAAAAGCAACGCCAACATGGAATCGTTGGATGTCTTTGTTCTGGTGCATTTTTATGGGTGTTACCCATCGAGACTTACTTTTAAAGCATGGTTTTTGCAGTAAAAATATTATTGAATACTATTTGAAATTCTGAGTTATTGGCAAGGAAAAAACAAGACTTTTAGAGAGAAAACGCCAATTTTAATAACAATAACTTGTTAGTGCAACTTACTTCTTTTAACTATGTGAAACTTGTTATACGGGGTGGGGGGGGGGGATAGGGAGTTTTATTAGCGTATAGCGCAGCGATGCTAAAATCCGAATGTTTTCTCTTCAAAGTCTATAAGTTTCATGTAAGTAGTATCAGTAGTTTCTTCATAAATAAATCAAGAAAAACCAAACTAAAAATATTAAGTGGATTTTCTCATGATGACTAAGTAATTAAAAGTATTTATTTCCTTCTCTTAACTACATCCATCAAAAGTTGCTTAGGTTCAACTCTAGCTCCAACCCCATAAATGACACTTGAATCGATTATTGCAGAAAGGGCATAAGTCACATTTTTTTTTTTTTTTTCAAAATTGAGTTAGCTGAGGTTTTTTCATATTTGTATGTAGAGGCATCGACTAATGTTGCATGGAAGTTAATCCTTGTACAACAAAGCACTTTATTTAGAGGTCACATTTTTCGTTTAGAGCAGAAAGGGCATCAGTCCCGCACTTATGCCCTTTCTGCACTAAACGCGAAGAAAGAAATAGACGCAATGGCAAGATACTTGAAGAACTGAATTTTTTGGCGTAATGAAGTAAAAACAAATAACTCCTTTGATCTAGCATAACTTCGATAACGGTTGGTTCGCCAGTTCGGGGGGTGGGGGGGGGGGGAATCGAAATAACGGAATCGGGATGAAATTCGCTAATATCTCAGGGGTTTTATTAACATCACTCAGGAACTGCGAAAAAACTATATGCTTTCAGCGAGATGTACGCTGGTCAAAATAAGAACAACACTGCAAGAGACTTTTTCAAGAGATAACACTGAAAAAATTTGACAGGATTGCTGATGTCTTTCCTCTTAGAGGACGCTTGTTTGTCCTTTGCAGGTTATTACCATATGAATTCCAATCTCTTATAAGTGAAATTCTGAAAGTACATCACGTTCACCGTCAATCTGTTGAAAACGATGAAATGTGTAACTGCTAATACAGGGCCCTTCATTTTTTAAGAGGACTTATCTCCCAAATTGAGATTTTGGACAAAGATTGTACTGAGCGACAAATGTTTTCAATTATCAATATTCATGATGTTTAAATATTCGATAGAACATCAAAGGAGCGGTTTCAGGCTAGCTATTTTATAGACGGTAGCGATTTTGAGAAGAATATTGCAAAGTAATGCTTGTCGGCTGAACTACCTTTGCCAATATTGAAAAAAAGGGAAAATTTTCATATTGTTGGAAGAAGAAACAATTATCAAGTTAATTTTTCAATGCAATTTTGAACATAGTCATACTGATACTCGTATGAACAAGGAACTTGGTACACAAAACTAGACAAGAGAAGGAGAGAAAAAAAGATTTCCCTGGAGGATGTATTTGATGAACATGAATCTAGTTTTATACACATGTAAAACTTTTGTTTTTTATCTCAGTTTGTTAGTTTTTGTATTTTTTATTTTTGTATTTTTTACGCCAGGCTTTGTTATTTCACTAAAACAAGACGAGAGGAAGAGGAAAATACACGATGTATTTTCTTAAGATAACGAATTTATGAATACGGACTGCACTAATTATTTTTGTCACTTTGTTATACTATTTTTTTATTATCATAAATCAGTTTAATTTAAATCTGTTTCATTTGATTTACATTTTCATCACTCTAAACTAGTCTTTCAGGATATTTATTGCAGAAAAGACATAAATCCAAATTATATATATATATATATATATATATATATATATATATATATATATATATATATATATATATATATATATATATATATGTGTGTGTGTGTGTGTGTGTGTGTGTGTGTGTAAATTTCAGTGCCGAAATGAAACGTAATTTAATGTGAGGTAATGATTCAACTTATGGCTAAATTAGTCATAAAAAATTTCGTTGAATTTAATTCGTTTCTGAATGAAATAATCACTTTTTATTGATTCCTGGAAAGTTGCATTAGTTGGACTTATACCCTTTCTGAAATAATCGATTCATTTAGAGATCTGTATTTTTCCACAAAAATGTACAGTCTACGCTGTTGCTTTATTGACGATCTTACAACCCTATCATAAACTACGCTTTTAATAGTGATTCCTCCCGTCCAAATGGGTCATAATTTCTCGATAACGAAGTTACACCTTCTCTGTTTAATCTTCCTAAATACAGCGTTCCCTTAACTTCTGTCTCGCAAATGCCGTAAAAAATTATTAGACTCCAGAAATAAAAGTTTTATTGCTAGTCGCTATGGGATTCACACTGAGAGAAAATGATAAAAAACCCCAGCATGCGAAAGGGGAAATTGATTAAATTTTCCCCTCATAAATTTACAGAGCTATTAATTTCCCTTGTGAAACTTTTAAAAATTTTCCCTCTTCTCATATCGTAAAGAAATTTATTACTGATCCAAAAAAGCTCTTGTAAATCTTTCTAGGTTTTTTTTCCATGCTTAAGTTTATTATGCTTTGTAGTTCAAATGGTGCTTAGTTAAAGAGCCTTTTGCACAGTATTTTGTCCTAATGTAGAGACTGCATTACAATACTTTTTTCGGCCATAACTTATTTAATTTACTGTTTAATCAGCACATTGTTTTATTTTGAGTTCATATGTTGGTAGGATTAACTCAGAATAAAATTTTGTGTTAATCAAACAGTAAATTAAACAATTATAGCAAAAAAAAGTGTAATGTTTGGACAAAATACTGTGAAATGGCCCTGAAATGATGTATGTATTTATTTACTTTAATGCTGAAAATAAATGTATGAATTTCTATAATATATCTGTACTTTTCCGGACAATATTAATTTTCTAATGGGCCAAATGTTACTTGCTCACATTTGTAAACTCATATTTAAAATTTTTATGCAGCGAAAATTGTAACGAGTTTTACAAGATGTTTATCCAGAACTAAATTTACCTACTTCATGTGTGAAAAACCAATTTACTAGTCTTAGGCTCCAAATTATATTAATTACATCTTTTTAACAGTTCAAACATTTCAAAATACGTCTTTTATGTAAAACGAAAGCAATTAGTTAATAAGAAAGTGATATAGAATTTTCCCCCCGACCTATTAGGCTTAGTGTGTATGTGTTTCAGTAAGAAATCTCTAGTTTTGAACTCTTTTTTTTTTCCACTGTATGATTATAAAACAAAAAGAGATACAAATTATAGGACTGAATTAAAAAAAATTATTCGTCCAATATGAAATTTTGAATCTGAGGAGATTTAAAACACATTAAAAAAAAAAAAAAACTACGATGATTTTTGAGCATTAATTTACAAAGGGATCGTCTACAAACGATGTCACACTTTGAGAGTTACATAAATGGAAGAAGTTTGAGTAAAAGAATATCACTAAAAATATATCTTTTCAATCCCTGCCTAATATATTTTACAATTAGTTCTTAAACGAAATAAATTCTCCAACAAAAGAGGGAAAAAACTCCATTGAATAAATCAGTCTCAAACTTATCCCTTGTTTTACTCAAACGAGCATAAAATACGAATAACTAATCAAGTCAAAGTGAATTTTATTGGATAAACAAAACTAAATTAATAGAACAACACTCATTAATTCCACATTATCAACAAAGTTTGCAGTTTTCGTCGAATAAATCCTTCTAGGGGGAAAAAATCGACAAACATGGTTTGCTCAATTCTTTCAAACTTTCTAACCACAAAGCATCTCCCCATTTACGTCAGAATTGCCGAAGATATAAAAATTTCCAATGCCTTTTTCTTGCAAAGGGAAGAAAATACCGCTTTATTTTCGTTTACTTTGACAAATGAGTCTTTTAAGAATTAAGACAATATTGGACCACGTTTGAGAGCTGCTAGATCAGTCGTTAATTTGCAGTTTATTTCGCTGAAAGCTTTTGTAAAGAGTTGATGCATTTTTTTTCTGGTATGTTACCTTCTGCCCACTTTTGTCTAAAAAACCATTAGCCTGATTGGCGCTTTGTCCAACGGTGTTTCAGTTTTAGAGGGAAACTAAAGTTGTTAATGCTAACAAGTGGAAATGGAGAAACAAATGGTTCAGTTTCAATCAAAGAATTTTTTTAGTTACGAAACTTTTACAGGACTAATCTGGAAAGTTGTAGTAATTGGAATTGTAGAAATCCTCTTACCTGTGCTCAAAGGAGGACTGAAAAGTTTTCGCATATGTGTCGTTGTCGGAATGTGAGTTAATATGTCATCCTAACATAGTTTTGAGTAATTGAAGGTTTTGTAAAAACATCTGAAAACAAATCAAGGCTGTAAATTTTAATTTCAAGAAAAGGATTGGTATTCAAACCATTTTTCCCCACAGGGAGAGACTAGGGTTTACAACAGCAATGGTACACGAGCACAGAAGATGCCTGAGATGAAAAAAGGGAGATTGAAACTTATTTTTTATGTGTACAATTTTTTCCTATGTTCTTCGGTGGAACGGTTTTCCTGAAGCAGGACTATGCATGATGTAGGAGTCCTGCCTAATCCACATTATTAAGTTTTGTTGCTGAACAGCAAAAGGCACACTTTAACAATTAAAAATTTAATCTCAACGATCTCATTTGCAAAGTTTCACTCACTTAGCACCAGGGAGCCGACCTCCTTGTCAAGTGGTCAGAGAAGCCTGAGTGTGATAGAGAGGTACCGGGTTCGAATCCCGGCTCGAGCATGGATGTACTTTCTCTCTCCTGTCCTTGTCCTTTAGGTTTGTAAATGTGTTGTTGCGCTGTGAATGACTGCCTGCTCTATGAAACGGGTCCCTGTGCGTGTACTGTGGAAGCCAGATTTCACATCGAATTATATAAAAAAATATTCTAACCCGTTTATTAAAACTGTCGTATTTACGAAAAAATCATTATACCTGACCTACGATTATTATAATCCCTGTTGTTGTTTCAGTCACTTTTATGTTATGGAAAAATCATCTTTTTCTGGTCTGCACAATTCATCCTCATGTTAAATAAGTTCTATCTTGATCATCACCTCGGTTAACGTTATCAATGCTTCAAAAAACTGATTGGATAATTTTTTTCTCATGTCTAAATAAAGGCAAGACATTTTCTCATTTTCTTGGTCCCAAAAAAAGAAAACCTCCAAATAATTTGCGATTGCAGAGTGAGCATTGCATAAAAATGTTAATTGTAAATAAATAATATCCTTTTGTAAAAATGGAAATCACCGCGATTTCATGATTTTTGTTAATATATATAAGTTTAAGCATAACATTAACATGTGCAATAAGCTAGATCGTATTATTGTATCAGTTTCGCAAAATTTACTCGTACAGAGTTAATAATTTCATTTCGATCCTCCATCTAAGGTCTATTTGTCTAAAGAAATGAAAAGCAAATTTTACGAAGTTAATTGCATTTTAGTTGAAACTGCGTATTCACAAAATAATAATAATAATATTAATAACAACAACAACAACAGCCATTATTGTTATTATTATTATTATATGTAGTATTATATATAGTATGAATAATAACAATAATAATAATGACAACAACAACAACAATAATTATTATTATTATGTTAGTTTATCAGATAAAAGTAAAATTTTTATCATGGAGTAAAAGTCTCAAAATGGCACATGACTAAGAAAGGTAAGTACGAATTATCGGATTCGACATAAATCCTTATAATTTCATATAAAGCCTTTCGGGACAATGAAAAACCAAAGTTTTTTTATAGAATTGTTTTCTGTTTCCGTGAAGTGCAAGCAATACAACGAAACCATAATTATTGTCTTTGTCCAAACTTATTGACACTACCACATTATGCTAATTGTTTACACCAGTGGTCGGCAGTCAATGACCCGTGGATCCCCTAGTGATCCATTGGGGAAAATTTAGTGCCCCAATAAACAAATCTTAATTACGATAAAAAATTGGTAATTATTCTTACCAACGAATTAAAATAGGGTGCGTTCAATTTTAGAGGGATCCAAGGCTTTAAAAAGACCACATTTTATGTGAAATTTTCCCAAGGCGCATTTAAAACCCCTCCCTCTCCGAAATATTGTGTCCCATTTTTGTTGAAATTTGATGGTTTAGATATAATTTAAGGAATATGAGGGGAGAGTTCGGAATTAAGGTATTCATAAAATATTAAATTCACTCTGGCTGTCATTCCCCAGATGGGTGTCACCGGGGCACACCCATAATGACGCTACCGCTAATTTATACAACACCCTGGGCTTCAATTTAACACCGTTTAATTTTTGCATGTAAACATACATGTAAACTGTGCTGAAATCTAAAAAACTAATTTTTACAATCCCTTAAATTTCAACATTCAATGAAGTTATCATTAATTTTAATATGAAACAACCCTGTTGTTATAAAGGAGGCAGTGAGAAGCAAATGGATGTAAGAAGACATTTTCAAGTTTTGAGGAAAACGCGTTTGAAGATAAGCTCCTAGATAAACTTTCATTGAAAAGATTTTCTAAATCATACTGAAAACAGCACCTATCTCTTGCCCCAAGGCAGAGGAGAAGTCCACCTACCATGTTTACTGGTTGTCTCCAAATTTTTAATTTTGCAACGTACATCCTTTTGCTTCTCACTGCCTCAAATAAATTTCTATTTTATGCTTTCGTTAAATCAATTGCATTTCAATCATTTCAGTTAATGACTTTGGGGTAATAGATGTTAGAGTGCTTTTCGTACTGACCCAAATTAAACTTGACGTTTGAAGCTAAAACATTCTAATTCATTCCAAATTCCCACGCGAAAACTGCTCTTCAAAAGCGCATCCTCGTCAAATATGCAATTCCGCCATATTCCTCTATTAGACAGAGCAACGCTTTTAGCACTTACCCAGTGAACTTTCGTCTTTCACGGTTAAAGTGAAAATTTCGGGATAGCCATGGAAACAGAACACGGTCAAAGTAACTTGCCAGGTAATCTTGAATGGGAAATGAAGTGCGAAGTTTTCCAACTCATTTCCTAAAGCATATAGTGGCCTGAAGTAACCATGGTGTTTTCGGACGTAGATAAACATGTCGACGCCATTTTTTCTCTCAGACCAAAAAGCAACTTTGTGAGTGTGCTGCACAATAAAAGATCCTCAGATGCGATCTCAAAAAGGGGCCCAACACAAATATTCAACAGATTAAAGTGTTTAAAATTTGCTACACCGAAAGAAACATTTGCTTGGAACCCCTACTGTAAATTCCTACTTTTCAATAGTTGGGGAATGTAGGGCAAGTGAAAGAATAAGATAACTTACCTTTTTTTTAATGAACAAATTGGAAATTTATTTTGAAAATCGCAGTACATAAAGAAAGAACAATGAAATTTAAAATAGAACTTGCATTGAAATAGTATTTCTTTATTTTTGGCAGTAAATTGGACTTTTTTTTTATGAAGTAATACCCGTTTGCTTGTTGAACATATTTTTAACAAATGAACGTGTAATGAATGAATAAACGAGTAAATAATTTAATTAGTTAGATAATATATGAGAAAAGTAAAAGAGGTGAATAAATAAGAAAATAAGAGTGTAACATATTATTGAAGTTATGAATGGCAACAGTTAGAGTTTTTGTCAAATCTTAAGAACAAAGATGCTCCTGATGATTATTCAGTTGTATTTTTAGTTGTTAGTTTGGATGCAGATATTGGATTCAGTTTGAATAAAATTAGTGTTTGAAATGTTATTACTTTATATTTTCCTTATGATATTATAAGAAAACATAACAAAGAGAGCGAATGATGAACATAACAATAAATTGATAAATAAGCGAATTGTTAAATGAAGAATTGCAAATGAATGAGTTAATAAATGAATACGTAAGTGATTTAATAAGTGATTGAATAAGTAAACGAAATGAACTTGGCTAATTGCGCGAACTATTTAAAAGAAAAATAAACTGATATTAAATAAAAACTGCTCCGAATATTAATAGGCCTCAACTAATGTTTCACAATTTACTAAGAACTTTTACATTTTATAATCTTATACATATAAAATCTGAGTATCTATCTATCTATCTATCTATGTCCAAGCTTCTTCTCCCGAACGACAGTGAACTGACCATCGAACCAGGTATCGATGGATTCGTAATCCTCCCGTCTTCATGTTTGGCTATTTAACATAATTCTCCGATAATAATTAGCGGAGATATCAATTAAAAACTTTTAATTATGACTCTTAGATTTCAAAATCAAATCACTATTTTTCGAAGGCTTTCCTCCATTCAAATTATTATTCAGTGCTTCAACTCAACTTTCCGGATGAACGCTTTTATTAAAATTTACAGCGTGAAGAAAATCATTGAGATGAAAGATCTGTTGCCATTTCTTTTTCTCGAATATGAACAGGTAAAATTCTTGTTTTTGTTTTGAGGCTTTTCCTGTAATCAGGGGATTTAAAATGTTTACTTAATGGAGATAAATATACACATAAAATCAACACAGGCATAATTGCTTCTAACTTCACCAGCGAACTTCTTGCGATTAAGGAGGCACTCACCTTTTACATGACCAATCAAGAGATCTCAGCCCCAACTGATGGATTGGCAATCTTCTCTGACTCAAAAGCGGCCTTAGAAGCAATCAAAAACGGAGCAACCAACATCACCTCTGCCATAAATGCCCTACTCGAAGACTTGCACGGCAATGGAAAATCCTGCATGCTGCAATGGATACCGGCACACGTGAATATTGAAGGGAATGAGTGTGCGGATTCCCTAGCAAAAGAAGGCAGAAACATTGGCAAACCTTGCACCACCATCACGCTAGCAGACTCAAATGCTGTCGCAAAACATAGACTTCTGCCACATAACTTTAAGAAGCCCCTCATCACCGACTTTGATTGCCCCAGAATCCTAACATCTACAATTGCAAGATTAAGAACAAACCACTATAAAGGGATGAAAATTCTTCCCGACAAAACGAGAACTTATATCCCCTGCAAGAACTGCACCGATGCCCAACTGACTCCGGATCACATTCTTGAGTGCCCGGCCCTTATCCCACATGTTCTGCAGCTGGGTATGGTGCCACTGGCTTCAGAACTTCGAGAGGTCCTCTACAGCACAGATGCGTTGCAGCTAGCGGGCGCGGTCTTGAAGACACACGGAGCCATTTAATTGTCCATGGACACGACAAAAAAAAAAAAAAAATGTTTACTTTATGGGGGTTTTCCGCAATCTGCCACAAAATTTCACTGACTTTTTTTTTTTTTTTTTGGTTCAAGCCTGATTGTTAAATACGCGTCACATGTCATAACTTTCATTTTCGAGGAGGACCGTGCACGTCGTAAAGTAAATGAGTGATTTACAAGTTATTTGAGTTCTTTGAGGGTTTGTACCTGGAAAACGGATTGATGTAATTCTTGTACGACCATGTGGATAGAATCCATCCAAATATTTATCTGAGTGGTATGTTGCATTAATAAACACCCGGGCAACGCCGGGTAGTAGACTATTTTATGTAAAAAGCGGATTGTTATTGTGCATAAATATTTCCGATATAGTCTATCAGATGTAATTCAGTTTAACGTGAGTAAAGATTATAGTTGATAATGCATATATTTTCCCCTTTTGTGCTGACTGAAAATGTACTCATAACTTGTATCATTGATAACGATTATTAACGTTGATGAGGTGTTTTGGCAAAAATATGTTTTACTGGTGTTTTGCAAACCTTGCTTTACGCGCATTTATTTATTCCTCAACGCGTTAGAAACTAGTGTCAGTGTACTACAAAAGCATCAACTGGACTGCTCTTACATTTTTTAGGTAGCCCGTGCAACGCCGGGCACGCAGCTAGTAACAAAAATAAATTTTGACTTACAATAAAATATTACAATATGAGCATTACTTTTTGAAAATTGTTTGCTTTGATATTCAGATGTAACTTTTTCCTGACTGGAATAGACTACATGTGCTACTGCATAATTAAAATATTACTGCTTAAAACACAGAAAGTATTTTACCATTTCACATTTTGCCACGATGTTTCTTTTTGCCCCACATACCACTACTGGGCAGAATAATCCTTTGACCCGCGATCCGCTAGACGAAGTTCAAAACCAAAAAACTGTTTTAGAGCTAAAATTGTAAAATGACGTTTACATGAAACAATGTGTAGTAAAAATTCTTTAATTGGCACCTATAAAATACAATGTATCAAAATGTTATACAGTAAAAAAATTCTTACAATCACAACCTTAAGCCCATTAAATAGTATTTTTTTTTTTTTTAAATCCAGAAAAACTACGTCAATTTTAACTTTTAAGTAATATAAATATTAAAATATACGCAGACGAAATACAACCTTAAATAAAATGAATGACTGAAACGCAGAATATTATCCACATGCAAAGAAAACACTACTGCAATTCTGCATAAGCCAAAATGTTAGCAATGTTTTTTTTTTTTTTTGGTGGGAGAAGGGGTGCTGTCCTGGTGCTGCAATTTCTCTTGCAGAAAGATTTGTACCCTGCTGATGCGATGATGCGTTGAAAGATGAGTTTGAATAATCTCTACGATCTTTCTAAACGAAAGTATCATAATAATTTTATTAATTAACAATAATTAATCCAACATTACAGAAACATTACAGAAAAAATCTTTTTCATAACGCAAAGTTTCTAAAATATTCAATGTGTTTATTTTATACAGATAACTGCTAGTAAAAAGATCCTAAAACAAAATAATACATAAAGGTGTGTCTAAGACTTCTGCAATGATTTGATAGTTGTATAAAATTACTTGAAAGTCTAAAATAAATTTGTGCTCGTTTTAACCCATGTGCTTCAAAATGACTACAAAATTCAATAAAAGACACAAGTTTTCTTGGTTGCTGAAATTAAGGATTATTTTTCCTTTAAAACTTTTACTTTTTTACTTTCCCAACTAGAAAATTGTCTGTAGACAGTCTCAAGAATCCGCGACATACTTCGCAGCGTCATACTGTTTCTGCTACTCGGACAATTGCTATCACATAAGTTTGAATTTCTCTATTTGGCACATAACAATTTACGCCACAGTTGATTTATTGTCATTTCATAGTTGAGGTAAATGGAAGACATAATGCTGTACTTTGAGCTTTATTTTAGCACTTTTATTTTTTTTATTTCTAAGGAATCGAACATCTCTTTTTAGCAAAATAAAACCATCAATCTAGCCGTATTTACAGCTCAGTGCTTGTCTGCCCCGAAAGAACCAGTGAAGTCGGAGGGAAATTGACCAACTCCTGTTCCGAAATTTTTAAAACCTTTGGCTCTAACTCCGACTTTTTTCCTCCGAAATCAATCCTACTCCTACTCCACAATCACTGGCAGAGCTGCGGACTTAGAGGAAAAATGATCAACTCCGACTCTTGGAACTTTAAAACTTCGACTCAAGACTCTGACCCTTCGACACCAACTCCAACCCCGCTGACCTGTAATTTACTGCGTTAAGTAATACAGTAAACCCTGTAAAGTTGACCACCCTTGTAAGTTGACTACCTGTCTAAGTTGACCGCTATTTTCAGGCACAGAATTTGATCTTATCATATAATTCAACCTCTATAAGTTGACCACCTGCTTAAGTTGACCAGTAAAATAGTACACCGCAAGTGGTCAACTTACACAAGTTTCACTGTATCTAAACTTTTGCAAAGCAGATTTGTCGCAGTATGATTTAAAACCAAAGATGGCTGTCGAGTGCCCTTGGATTTCCAGCAGCCTTTGAAATAACTGTTCTTGGGGCGGCGAAAACTGCGCCCGGAATGCATGCTACAACGGTCGCTTTGCATCCGCTCCATTTCCTGTGTGTCCGGAACGAGTTCCGCAAACATTGTTTCCAGGGTGGATTCGAACAGTTTGAGCAGCAAAGGATCTTCCTCTGCTCGTACTTTTGTGTTCCATAATCACCGGGCCAAGTTGATGAAAGGAGTTAGTTAGGGAGTTTTTAATTCCCATTTCCGTGCGATGCTGTCTTTCCTAATTTCGAGCCCTGGTTTTGGAGGAAGTCTGCTTGTAGAGTTTCGTGGATGTGCAAGGTAATTTTGTTATTTGCACGAGCTTGAAAAATTAGAAGTCGTAATGAAGCGATGCAAAGTTCCGACAATGCTGAGGTAATCAGAAATGGCAGAAAAGTCGCTGAAAACAGAAGCTGAACCTCCACTTGCAGAACAGAAAACGAAACTGGAAGCACAAAAGCGAATAAATATCAATAGCAACATTTTAATTCGGGTATTCGGAAAATAAGCAAACCCTCAACTGCCCAAATCATTGTGTCCTGAAGAAAAAATTATTTATATACACAGGATGGTAAAGAATAATGTATTTAACACTTATAATGTGGATTTTTGTTTTTAAAATTTCTCCTATTTTTAACGTAAACTAGTGACTCTGTTTTTAAAATACGAGGGTGAATGCATAATTTTTTTAAGGGAGGAGGTGATTGATTTTTATTTCTTACCTTTTACTGGGTATGATGTATGCAGGTTTACAAAAATAATCACGAAGGTTTCGAACTTAAGCTCCGAAACATTTCCGGGGGAGAATCCCAAACCTCCCTTTCCTAACCGCCCATATCATTAAAACTCGTCTAAAGTTGCATTTTTTTAAACTTCAATATCAAAAAATTACTCGTGGAGTGTACCTCAAAGGGGGGTGATCGCCCTTTCTTTGTGTCAGTCCCTGCTGAAATGGTAACTTGTTTCAGTACCAACAGCTTAAATGTAAAGCAGCCATGTTGCAGCTCTAAAGTCACACTGGTCAACAAAGGGAAAACTGTAGGGAAATATAATGATGAAGTTTGAACGGTGGGCAGTAGAGGGATAAGACAGAAATGGATTAACTTCTATTATTCTCCGAGACACTTTAAAAAAAAAAAAAATGTTGTCCATAGACTTTATACACATTTCATGTAGACTGTAGCCATTACCCGGTGGTATATAAATATTGTATTGCCTCTTATGTAGAGCTAAAATACACAATAATATGATGCGTAGTTATATGAATATTTATCTGTATTACGTATTACATACACTATGTATTATATGTGTTTATGTATTAAATATCTCTCAGTATGAAGATCATTTTAGAGTGACTTTTGGTTCTTATAATATTCGATAACATAACCCGGATCGACAAACCCCAGGCGCCATATCTCTTGGGCGACTAAAAGAACTTGGAGAGGACTCAAGAAAACTTTGCAAAAAACTTGGCACCTTCCTGACTTACCAGAAAGGCTCCTAGGCAGTTTTAGCAAATATAGCCGAAGCTAAGGTAGAAGCCTTACCTTTTCAATTCTTGCAAAGCTAAAGTATTCAGAGACTGCATTTCGCCCTCATTCTGTTACTCAGTCAAGTTGGAAGTGCCATAATATAACTGTACGCAATGCATCTAATAAAAAAGATGAGCACATCTTCATACTGGTAGCTAAAAATGTTTCCGAAAACAGAATGAGTAGAGCAAGTATTTAAAATTGAATGCAATCTATATAATGCTAACCAGAAAACCACAGAAATAGTATAATAGTGAAAAATGTTTTAGCACGTAGCAATCAAAGGAGCATAATAAGACATTTTTTCGACGCTTAAATTAATTGCCCTTGTCCCCCCATTATCAAGATATAACTTCTTAAAGTCTTCCAATTTTTTTCGAAAAATCACCAAATTAAAAATCTTGGCGAGAAACAGAATGACCACGCGAGTTCACCGTCTACATGTTTGGAGGACATCTAATTGCCAAGCTTGCGAAAGATGCCTTACATTTCTCACCGAAACTCGATGAATTTGGCGAATTTTCCTAAAAATTTGGACCTCCTTTATTTTAACACCACCCATTTCGGTAGCAAGGACACGAGTCGGGCAAGTAAGTTATGCGTCCAAAAAATTTTACAATAACTTTCGATTGCTACTTATTTCTTTCTTTTATTTTCATTATTTCACTATAGTATGGTTTCTTGGCTTAAAAAAGAATACTTTTCTGATAATACAAACTGTAATATTTACCGACTGCAAAATTAACGTATATTAAAATAAATCTGCGCATTCCATATTTTGTGTAAATAACTTAAGTGCTTTTCGAATCGCAATAAGTAACGAAGATGCTTCGGATTGAAATACAACGTGTGGCCTGGGGGCTTTCTTTAATTCTAAATAGCAATCATCATTGCAAATGCAATTATATTAAATGAACTACTGAGATCATTCCTTATTCAACAGTTGCCGTTGCTTCAAAAAGAATTAGTTTCCTGCACAGATATTCTATCCATACCCTTAAGCCATTCGCCAAACTCCGGCGAAATCGTAAATAAAGAACTTCGGATCAGATTTTGAGCGCTAGCGTTCGAATCTTTCATTAATGGAATTTTAATAAACGTATCTCTGTTGTATCCAGGAATTTAATTAGCTGTTTCTTTCTCAAAATAAAGTAAAAGTGTATCAATAGACTTTTTTTTTTTGAACGCCTTACAATCAAAATGTTTCAACTGCGCAATATATTTTTTGTACATAACTTTTAAAAACTTGTTCGATGATTCTTAGAATTTTTTTAATCAAATTTCTTTTTATTTTTCGAAATATCACTTCTACACTTCAACACAGCATTATTTTGCATTTGTGAAATTTTTTCAATTATATTTTGAGTATTTAACATTAGCTTCTCAAATGAAAATAAAATAAAAGTACTTAGTTGATTTGACTCCCTACCATCAAAATATTTCAACCGTGTAATACACTGGTGTGCAAAAATTAAGAACGAGACGGTTTTTTCAATATAACTTTGTACAAAAGCTTTCCAAATCAACACATTTAATACCGTTAGATCCCCAATACATAAGGACATAACATAACATAACACTCCAGGGTCCCCCGTGTCTACCACTGTGTGTGGTTTAAAAGCAACACTTACTAAAAGAGAAATCAGAGGGATGAAAAGAAGCTTTATTGAAAAAGTAGCATGGAGCGCAATGCGACTGAAGGCCGAAACATCCCTGTGATGGGTGTCCAGCAAGAAACATCCGGTCTTTAGTAGGGGATATGATTTCCCCCGACTGCTAGGCAGGTTTCACAGCGTCTTCCCATGCTGAGAATGAGGGGGTGTCAATGAGTTGTTGAGGCATTGCTCCCCATTCGTCTTGCAGCGCCAATCGAAGCTCCCGAATCGTTACTGGTGGTAAGGTACGAGCTGCCAAGCGTCTGCCTAGAAAATGCCATACATGCTCGATGGGATTGAGTTCCGGAGATCGTGCCAGTCAATCCATACGTTCAATATCCTCACTCTCTAAGAGCTGTTTGGCAGCTACTGTGCGATGACATGGTGCATTGTCGTCCATGAAAAGGAACTGCGGACCCATAGCGCCTCTAAAAAGACGCACATATGGAAGAAGAATCTCGTTACAATAACGGGTTCCGTTGACTGAACCTGCGTCGAAGATGTGAAGGTCTGTACGACTACCAAGCATGATGCCTCCCCAAACGAGAACACCGCGACCTCCATACCTGTCCCTTTCAATGATGTTCGAGGGATGATTGCAGCTTCCCCGCTCTCTCCAGATGAGTATGCGATGAGAATCGCTACTCAGACTGAATCTGCTCTCATCTGTAAAGGGTACTTGTCCCCATTCATTGTCTCTCCAATTCCGGTGTTCCCGGCACCACAGAGAACGCCTTCTCCGATGGGCAAGCGTTAGAGGTACACACCGTATAGGGCGTCGTGCAAACAGGCCACCACCGTGCAGTCTTCTGGCCACGGTAAAACGCGATATCGGTCGTCCAGTCACCTGTGTCGTGTGTCTAGCGATTTCTCCCGCTGTCTGCCACCTGTTTCTTCTGTCCTGTAAGACAATATACCAGTTATCTGCGGGTGTGGTTCCTCGTGGACGACCACTACTGAACCCCCGGATAGCTGTTCCTGTAGTTTGAAATTGTCTCCAAAGTCGTGAAACGATGCTGTGAGCAATTCCGAACTCTGCAGCCACACTTGTCACACTGCGGCCTTCCTCCAACTTCCCAATGATTCGACCTCGGGTAAAAGCATCCAGATGTCGTCTAACAGAATGATTATTCGCCATTTCTCGCTGAGGCAGCAACTCGGTGTGATTTTAACTGCTATACGGCGTGCAATCTCTTTGCCAGAAATACTGACCTTACACCGACAGCATGCCTTATACTACTCAGACACTCCCCCATTACGTCTGCTTGCATATTTGCGCATGTGCTACCGTACATCACTTTACTTAATCTCCTGATTGGTCTTTCTGTCCGCTCTGCCTCTTCGTTCAGCTAATATGCTAATTTTTCGACTTCGTCCTTAATTTTTGCACACCAGTGTAGACTGGGTTGGAAAAAATCAAAACTCAATAGCTTTTATTTTCAGACAGTAACATTGTACTATTTTTCTTTCAAAAAAAATGCGTTTGAAAGTCGAAAATTTCTATTAATATTTCAAGTTTCAAAGGGAATCTAAAATATAAAATATAATTATTGTGATTCGACGCACATTACCCAATATTAATGGTTTAATGACGACTGGACTTATTTCTGGTGTTTGACCATGAAAGCTCTCAGTTATAAAACAAAGCATATAATATATATGCATATAATAATAAATATAGCATATATTTTTAATGCTTAACCCTTTATATGTTCCAAGAAACACAGAGCTATTAAGAAACCCTAATTTTATTCATAAAAAAATCAAAATTTCCATTTTTTCCAAATTTTCCCAAAAAAAAACCGGTTTTTTCCACCACTTCAAAATTTCCGGAAATTTTACATCTCTACCCGCACGTGACGCCTCTTTAAAATATTAATGATAATTTTTTCTGCTTAACAAATTACAAACTTGTGTGTGATTTCTTAAGCAAAAAATTTCATTATTACATTTTAAATTTATTACTTTTTAATGTAATATATGAACCACATTACGTGAGGGACAAAGGGTTGACTTTTCGTGGAATGGCCCTTCATAGTTTTTTTTTAAAGTATTTTTCATACTCAGCTAGAAATATTTTTATAAATTTTATGCAATCTTCTAAAGATCTAAAAATAAAATAATTTTGTATTTTTGCCGACTCTTCTTTTTTGAAACAGCTCGATAAAATTCCACTTCACGAACATCATTTTTTTTCTATATAAAAAGGAAAGGGGAAACTTTGCAAACATATCTCATCTGTTCAATAGCTAGAAGCTAAAATTAACTTACGGAATTTTGAAATAAGCCTAAACGTACTTGATGTGACCCAGAACTTTGTTTCCATGGGAACCAGTTTGTTTTCAATATTAATAGCATTGAAAATTATTTCTGTGGTCACTTGTTATTTCCGTTAATAAGAATACCATTGATGTTTCAAAACAAAGATATCTGACAAGGTAAAAAATATTTATAGCAGTGGCGTCACTACGGGGTGGAGGCGGTCCGCCCCGGGTATCAACCGTCTGGGGGTGACATCCAAAGTGGAATTGCAAGTTTTTGAAAAATATAAAGCTGAAATGCATTTTTAAGACTACAAATTTGAAACTTTTTCGGGAAGAAACCCCCAGAACCCCTCTTCTTTCCGCCCCACATCATGGGTTGAATACTATGCTCAGGATTAGGTTTATATTGTCTGTACTAAACTACAAATTGTATGAATTTCATGCGTGCATAGATTTTTTTTTTTTTTTGCCTTTGTGGGAAAGGGGGGGGGGACATCACAAGTTGCCGTCCCGGGGGGGGGTCTCTACTATGCTAGGTACGCCACTGTTTATAGAATAATAATTTTAAAAACTAAGTTGTTACAGAGGTAATAACTTAACAACTACTGAGTATTAGAATCATTTTAAAAAACAGTTATCATCAGAAGTAAAACATTTATTTTAGAAAATCTTTTGAAAAAGTTTTACTTCGCATGAGGTAACGTTTCAGCATTTTAATAAGAAATTATACTTCAATACATCCCAGTTTAGAAAGCGCCATCATTTAATGAGCTCCGATAGAGCATTGGGAATTCTTGATTTATTGCAATGAGTAACTAAACGTGTTTTGTTTCGTTAGGTGCTACACTCCCTTTAACGCGTCCTAATGTTTTCACTACCATTTAACAACAATTGATTTTGCAACTTCCTTCAATAAAATAAGTTCTTGAAAAATCGCAATGGATTAATCACGCTCTTTTACGAACAAATTTACTAGGGTTAAAAAATATCTTGCTTTATTGAATAATATTTCATGCTCTATTCCAGCAGTCCTCAACCTCGTAAAGTAATGCCAAGGGAGGCATGAATGCTTAAAAAATAAGAAAAAAACGTCTAGCTATCTATAATTTACTCAATTTTATGTTCACATGTATATACAGTGCTTGCCAAATTATTAGACTAAGACTGTTTTAAAAGCAAATTCTTTATTGGTTACATAACTATAAACACATTAACGAACAGTGAAATAATTATCTAATATTTAGTATGCATTCCCTAGTTCTTGATGAGCATTTTAAGTCTTTTTAGCATACTTTTCACAAGGTTTACGCCATTTCTTAACTTTTTAAAAAGGGAGGTAAAAAATTGTTTATACTCACTATTATATATACTCACATGCACATACTCACTAATTACCTAAAATCAACTTTAAATATAACAGAACACACTAATAAAAAGAACTAGTGAACTGTTTAAGCTGATGAGGTTATGTTCCTGGTAGGTAGATAAGCATAGAACATAAACAAAGCAGACAGTGCTGCCACCTGCAAACATTAAATTATGCTAAAATAACGTAATAATCAGTGTGCAGTATGTACTGTACTTTAACAGTAAAATAAGGAATATTTTAGTACAAATAGTGCACAAAAACACAAAGAAAAAACCTCTTTAGTCTAATAATTTGGCCAGCACTGTAGTTCTCTCACATTATCGCTCTTTTTGAGGTTTCTAGTGTAGTTTTTCATCTACACATCACTGAATTTTGATTTTCAGTATTACCAAACCTTAAGTCAAAATATCGTGCCGCAAAAAGTTGCCATTGTTGATGTGAAAATGATTGCTGTTAAATACCAACTTCACTTAGATACCTCACATTAATTTGTGTAAAGTTATTTTATCTAATTATTGATTTATTGCAAACAGTTTGAAAATTGTGCAACTGGAAACTTAATCTGTCAGTTTATTTCAGACCATTTCTTAATTGTTAATAAAAATTCTGACAAAGACAGAATTTCCATAAGCTCATTCTCTCTCAAAAAGCAAGTAGATTTGATTATTTTTATTGAGTTTTTTTTTTTTTTAGCTTGTAAAAAAACAAAAGAAAATTCTACTTTTGGTAATTAAATACTGGAAGTTTTTTTTTTTTTTTTTGCGTGCGGAAATACAATATTGTAATTTGATATAAGTATTATGCATCACACACATCTCCATAAGTTTATTTTTGTACATTTTTTCCTAAAATTTTATATTTTTATTATATGCAATAATTAAAGTATTTTCTTGTCTTTCAGGTATGTAGTATCTGATATTTTTGAGTGTACACTTCATTTGGTGAGTTCTATATTTCTTTATGCAGCTCAGAAGACTAAAATCATTCAAAAGAATGTACAAAATTTATTTCTACGAAAAATTGTAACTATTTTTTCTATCATTGTTGCTGCAGGTATTTGCTGTCGATCAGTCCATGATGATAAGTACCAGTTGTTGATCAGTCGAAATCAATTCAGTTAAAAAAAAAAAAAGACGAAATGGTGCGGTTTTACTATAACAATTTTTCTACCAAGTTAATGTTGTACATTCATATGTTGACGCGCATAGTTTATACCGTCGAACTCGCTTATAACGAGCCTGATTTAACGAGAATCCGGATTTAGCAAGGAAATCAGAAATACTTGTTTGGTACAGTATTAAATCTATGGAAGCATAACTCGCTTTTAACGAGCAAATCCCGCTTAAAGCGAGCAATATTTTGTGATTCGTAAAATTACTTTTGACTTCCAGCTCAGCTTATCCTTTTTTGATAAATTTTCTTTAACATTTAACCAAAGTTAGTTATAAATCATAAATCCTGAGAACAAGTGACGACAGCACTTTTTTTTTTAATTTGTGGAGTAAAGAAACATATAAAAACTATATCTGGGTGTTTTTGTGTATTCCTCAAAAACAATGACATAATAAAGAGACATTTAGACAGTTCAAAGCAAACTAACCAACTTCTTTGGGACTGAACAGTGATTAAAAAGAGGAAAAAAAAGCATCTATGATGAATATTTATGATTTTTGTTTCTCGAACTCGCTTTTTACGAGCACTTGGTTATAAGGAGCAACTATCAATGTCCCTTTGCGCTCGTTTTAAGCGAGTTCAACTGTAGTAAATACCAATGTATGTTCTTTTATGAGTGGTCATTTAGCAACAAATTTAACTTGATGAAAAAATCAACCAAAGTGATTTTCGCAGACAATTAACTGCAGTTTCGTCAGTTTTTACTGCGCACTACATTATGTGACACTATTACAGCAAAATTAATGACCGATTGAAAGCTGCCTGTTAGCGGTGATTCCTTTTTTTTAATAGTATAATTTGTAACTGTTACTTGGAGAATTTACTGATTTATGATTTGTAATTTTTCTCAATAACATTTAAAAATTAATTAAATGGATTATGTTGTATTTTGCAATCAAGTCCTTACATTTTCTGCTTTAAAATTAAGTGTTTAGAAAAGTCAATACACAAATAGCTTACAAAGAAACAAAGAAGAGAGCAATAAGGGTCCAATCAATAGGCTGACGCACCATTAATCAACGCCTTTTGGCTCACCTATATATTAGCCTCCTCCCCCCCCCCTTCTCCTTTCGTTAAGAAATTCGCGAGTCTGTTCTTTACACCAAATGCACAAACGGAACAAAAATGCTTGTACTAAAATTCGGCTTTAATTAAGAAAAAACCAGATGATGTGTGCATCACATGACTTCCTTTTACTCAATTAAATTTCATTTTTTCATTATTGGCAGTTTTAATGTGATTCAATAGTTTACTCTCTAAATATCACCAATAGTGACCAAATTGAAACCAGATTTAAAAAAAGAAAAAAAAAATATCGCCAAATTTGTCGCCAAGTTGGCAACAAAACTTGGCGACCAAAAGACTGGCGATATATCGCCAAGTGTCCGCCAAATTATAACACCACTTAAGTTTACATCGAAATTAACAATGATTTCCCCCCAAAAAGGGACTAAAGACCCCTTTGGAGCATTCGAATGCAACCAAAAAGGAAGGTGCAAAACTAGATCCCCCTAGGAGTCTAAGTACCAAATTTCAACTTTCTAGGACATTTCATTCCTGAGTTATGCGACATACATTCGCACATACATACGTACATACAGACGTCACGAGAAAACTCGTTGTAATTAACTCGGGGATCGTCAAAATGGATATTTCGGTCGTCTGTACGTTCCTAGGCATATATCCACGTGTGGTTTTGTTGAAAAAGAAACTCAACATTCATTCGGGGGTGAGCAAAATGGAAATTAAGGCCGATGTTTGAGTGAAATTTTTTTCGCGAATACAATACTTCCTTTTTTGTAAAAGGAAGTAAAACTAAGCTATCAAAAGATTTAGTTTACTACAGGAAAAAACATGAATGACGAAAAATTGAAACTTTACTTTATTCAAAAAACTAAAACAATTGAAAACTTGTTTCTATCATATGTGTTTTTACCATGATCTAGCCGAATCTTTTCCGCGCAGTTTGGTTTTATAGCGTAGCTAATTTCATTCATCAGTGATTTTATTACCTTCGGTCACTGAAACTTGCTCCAAATGCTAACATAAAGTTTGGGGTGTCTGCTTAAAAATGATCGTGTTCCATTTCGATCAGACGTATCTTCACACGCCCTGCTTTATGACTATTCAAATAACGTATACATTTTTAAAGGAAAATGCAGTTTGTTAAGGTTGTTATTGAAGATTACGTTCGCGCACATTTCATTTAATTAACTGTTGAAATTGTGAGAGATTTTATTCTAGCTCGCGCTCAAAAACTGCATGTTCTCGTGCAATCAAAGAAAGAAATTTTATTTAGGGAAAACGCAAAGTAATATAGTTTTATTTTTCAAGCCTTGCATTTTTTATTTAAGTTTTTTATTTTTAATCAGTAATGCAATTATTCTCGTTATTTAGCTCTCGTTATTCGCTATTGCCATTTAGTAAACACGTTTTAATCTTGGATCGATTAAAAATCAATTAGTTTTAAATCAAATTTTCTGGGGATGGTATTTTTAACACCAGTATTTTTTTTTCTTGTCACAAAGTGAACGGAACAAATGTAAATCAGTTGGTTTAATGTCGGGCGAGTTTATTCCAGCGACTCTCAACAGAAAAAGTTTGTTTCTGAAACATGATTTACATCATTACACTCCTTAAAGTGAACGTAGGAATTGATGAATTGTGGTGAGGAATTGAATTGAGGAACGTAGAAAGAATTGATGAATTGAGTCACTCACCACACTCACCCGACATTGCACCTTATGATTTCCCTTTATTCTGTTTACTGTGTGACAAAAAAAAAACTTGCAAAAATGGTTATAATTCAAAATTCCCATCTCCAAACATTTTGGTCCTAATTCACCTGATTCTTTTATCGATCCGGCTTCCAAAATTTGCACATAAGATGACAAAAAATCATGACTAACTAGAGTTTTTGTATTTAAAACTTTTTTTAATTGATAAGTTTGAAAAACACGATAGGACTATCCGATCCCTCTAATATTTAAACTAAAGTGTTAATAGACGAAATGCTTATCATTTAATCGCCAATCAAGGTTAAATATTTCTTCTCATCGAAAAAAATGCGTTTCATTACTTTGCTATTAATGACTACATTTGCACTCGTAAAAAAAATTATTCTGCTGTTGACGATTACGATTTTCGTAAAGGAAATCAGTTTGATTTCAAAAATTAAGCATTTAAGCCATTTCGCGGAAAGTGGTCATCTTGTCTCTCACGCGACAGCTAATATAATTCATTAAAAAAATAATTTAAAGGGGAACAATCTTTTGTTGCTAAGAAGTCAGAAATGTATCACTAATTTCTTTAGCAAAAAATGTTGTTAATTACCATTTAAAGGTTTTTTATTGATGAAATACATGAATTGTCATGTCACGTGCGGTGCAAAATGGCGGTTTTCCCCGTGGAATGGTGCATTTACTTTTAAATGAAGAAACGCATTTAGTTGAGTTTGCTATTTTAGTTTTAAGTGCGAATGGAAAGGAATGTTTTCGTGTAATAGAATAATAAATGTATTTCATTCGCAACTCCAGAGCTCGAATACGCTATCTTGCGGTGATTAACAACACTGAAGAAAAAGGTGAAATATTCCATTCCGCGTGTTTTCTTTGAGGTAAATTACAGGCTTCAGACATTTTATGGTGTAATGTAATTTCAGAAGAATAGAAAAGAAAGCTTCCCACAAACACGATGAAAAATTACTGTCATTCACTAAGCGTCAAAGCAAGTTATAAGTTACGGAAATTGTTTTTTTTACCTTTTTCATCCGCCCATAGACAGCGGCTGCAGCGCCCTCTATAGTTTATTGGAGTTGCAAATTACTACATTACGTTACAGTATTAAATCTCAAAGGTTTTTTTTTTCTATAAATTAGTTCAACCAGTGAAAATATTCCTTGGCATTTTTAGTGGAGTAAAATTATTTTTGGTGGTGTGAAAGATACGAAGACAGGGAAGACTATGATGGAGGTCGATTGCATTAAAAAAAAAAAAAAAACTTTAACTTTCTAAGTATGAATCGGATGATGACATGAAAAAAAGATATGTGTACTGTTTCAATTTCTGTCATTTAGAACGTTTGAAATTTTGAATTTAAAAAAAAACATTCAAATGCTATATTTTAAAATGCGCTATAAATAAATGCTATAAATTAAAAATGTACCGTTTTAAAATTTTCAAAAAATCAGTCCCTCACCCCGATATTTTCCCAGACGCTAAATTTTTATATATGTTACAAAGCCTGAAAATACGCTTAATCAAAATTTTTGAATCGTATTTCGGATTTTCATTGCGTGAAATAACGATTGTAGGAGCTTTTAGTCCAGTTACGAGTTAACTATTCATGATATATTTTATTTCCATTCGTTTCATGAATTTAGTTTACAGTTTGCTTTTAAATTTTATTATTGAGAAGAGATTGTTTAAAAACGTCTAAGAGAAAATGTGCGTTTATTTTTTTATTCAGTTTATACATTCATTGATTTTGTTCGCAAGAATACAAGCTAGTATTCTGTCTAGGGGAATCGTCAGTAGCATGCTAATATTTGCAAGTTACTCAAAGTGAAAGACACAAAAAGTAATAAAAATGCATACATCTCAAAAAAGAAGCTTGGATACGACCGAATAAAAAGGAAAACAAGTAGATAAAAGTAAAACGTTCGCCATGCTTTTTAACTGCTTTTCACGGCGCGGCGGCAGAAAAACTCTGTACATTTTGTTTCCTAGCAGCAATAGGGTTGTTGCCGTGAAGCGGCCACTTGCGTTTCGCTTTATTGTATTTAGCCTCTATTGCGATCTTTTCCCCTCTCTCTATCTGAAAAGAAAATAACCTGTTACATTTAAATTACGTTCTGAAATCTGATCTATCATCATCAACTGAACTGTTGCTAGCCCAATTCTCAGAATTAATGAATGAATTATTTGATTAAGGAAACATTTTATACTGCCGCAAAAGCCGTGTACTTTTTAAATCGGTTGTCTTTCGTGATTAAATGATAATTAGAAACTAATTTAAAATTCATTATTGAACAACTTTTTTCATAAAGTGAACTTTTTTTAAATTTGTTGCAACATGACTCTTGCAGTAATTATTCGTTTGTATTTTAAAAAAAAAATGTTTACAGCTTTTTTTTTTCTTTTTTTTTTTTTTTTTTTTAAACTCTTGGAAACAACATGTTTGAGTTAATTGATAGCCTCAATATCAGCGTAGATATAAACGTATTCGCATAATTGAAAGCCATTATTCAAAATTGTACCGGGTTTTAAGTTTCGTGGAATGCTAAAAAATGGTATTCTTCTTACGAGAAGAATGAAAACAATATGGTACAATAAGCTAATGATACATGAATTGGATAATTTTTTTTAAGTTTTACCTAAGGATTTTTCGTTTTTGTTATGTAATGTTTTCTGTTATTTGGTGTTGGATTAGCTGTTTTTTCATCTCCCTCATTCCTTCTATTTAATGTTCAATACATTTGCACATATAACATATTTTTACACATATATTTGATCCGAAATTTAAAAAAAATCGGCTTTTAATCCTGATATCTCTTCTCTTCTCTATTAATAATAAAGCTGAAAGTCTGTCTGGATTTCTGTCCGGATCTCTGTGACGCGCAAAGTGCCTAGACCGTTCTGCCGATTTTCATGATATTTAGTACAAAGTTAGTTTGTAGCATGGGATGTGCACCTCGAAGCGATTTTTCGAAAATTCGATTTTGTTGTTTTTCTATTTCATTTTTAAGAACATTTTCCGGAGCAAAATTATCATAAGATGGACGAGTAAATTACGAAATTATCATGACGTGGAACAGTAACACGGGAAGAGCTAATGAACATAGCATTGGCAAGAAATTCATCATCCATTATTTGTAAATATACAGGCGAACCAAATGACCTTTTGATTTTCTACTACGGGCAAAGCCGTGCGGGTACCACTAGTTTCGAATATAAGGAACATTTATGCATCTTAATATAAAGCATCAACTGTCTAATGTTTTTTTTTTCCATTTGAAAAAGAATAATTTATACCTGTGATCGTACAGCACACCCGTAACAGATACAAATGATTATTTTTCAGGTACGATTTTTTTTTTTTTTTTTTTGGGAAGTTGATATAGTCCGTCCGCGAACAAATGACCCTTGTCAATCATTTGAGAAAACGAGTCCATTTTTTAAAGTAGGTAGAGAAGGAAGAAAGGACGCGTGCCATATTGTGGAGTTTAGCAACATTTTGTTGATATGGGAAAGAAGTTGTATATTTTCGTTACATGATTATTTAGATCTGAAAGCTGAAAGGTTTAAGCTGCAGCAATAACTGCAGTGAGTTGGTGAAAAGGTAAAAATGACAAGTTTTGCATTCTTTATTGCAACCCTAGTCTCACCGCTTTTCAATTGAAATTAGTTATAGAAGCCGTTGTTATCTCTGAACAATGGCAGTTGAAAGAAGTAAAACCGAGACCCACCCTCTTACGTAGGATGTGACCAGTTCAATGAGACATCTGCCTTCACCGAACAAAATTAAAATGTTTTACCTCTTTGGCTAATTGTTTAAATTCCAAGGTGACGTATTCAAACTCTAGAACCAATGACGCACTTGCAAATTACATTCCATCTATCCTCTCCATATCGCCCCTTCATGAAAATGGACAACGGAGGCAGTGAAAAGCAAAGGGATGTAAGTGGCAAAATTAAAAATTTGGAGATAACCAGTGCAAATGGTAGGTGAACCCCTCCTCTGTCTTGGGGCAAGAGATAGTATTAGTAGCCCTGGTAGGTGCTGCTGTACAGCATAATTTAGAAAAAAAAATCAATGAAAGCTTACCTAGGAGATTATCTGAATACGCGTTTTACTCAAAACTTGAAAATGTCCACTTACATCCCTTTGCATCTCACTGCCTCAATTCTGAAACAAAGCGGAGCTAAGGATCAACTCTTCGTGGTGAGACTTTACTTCACTTTGTGATACATCATGGTTTCTTATATTCGAGTACATCACGTTGAAAGGCAAAGTTTAAAATTCATTACATAAAGTGCAAATATATGCGTAAAAATGGCACATCCGAGCAATTAGGTTCAGCAATTAACAAAATGGCTACTTTTTCAAAAAAACAAAATGGCAGTTGTCCCTACTGGCCACTGATGATTAAAGAATTTCTCAATTTTGCCCTTCACTTAAGATAGGAAATTATTTAACGTCGTTTACAAGGAAAATGGAAAACTACTTGATCGCAGAATAAATCATCTTCCAGTAGCTTGATTGTCCCCATCCCTCAAATAAAGTTGCTGATCCTGAACATCTACTTGGAGGCAAAGAAAGGGGAAGACGAGACGTCACGTGACCTCCCGGTTCGTGATCGGAAGTTGCAAGAAGGAGACTTGAATGGAACGAAGCAATCACTTATTCTTCAAAAAAAAAGAAGAAAGTCATTATTTTCTCAAAAATTCCGTTCGCTGTGCGTGTCACAGCTGAACCAAATTATTTCATGTCGCATTGGGAAGCCCCAATGAAATGTTTGAAACAGCGTAGAATTAAAATAACAAGTGTGTGGTGGGAAAAAAAGCTTTTAAATTGATGACTTGAATAGAAGAAAGAATCAAAAACCTGTGTTACTTTGAAGTTTTGAATATCCAAAATCCATAATGCTATGTTTGCAAGCAGCATTGAAGTTAATATGTAAACTTTATTCATAGTTAACTTTATACAGTCGAAATTGCTTATAACGAGCCCTGATTTAACGAGAACCTGAATTTAACGAAGAAATCGGGAATGTTTGGTTGGTAAAATGTTAAATTTATGGGAGCAAAACTCGCTTTTCCGATCAAAACCAGCTTAAAGCGAGCAGTATTTTTCTGATTCATAATATTTCCTTCGACTTTTAGCATCGTGATAAGTCATTAATTCTAAGAACAAGTGATGACGGCATTTGTATTTATTTATCTATTATTATTATGTACTCTTTCTTTTTCTTTTTTTTTAATGTATGGAGTAGGAGAATATTGTAGACTAAAATAACGAAAGCGACGATGATAATAACAAATGTGAAGAAAAAATACGGATACAAAAATGGCAGTATGTCTCTACAGAAGTGAGAAATGCATTTTTTTTTTTTTAATCACAACTTTATCAGCAACGAAGACATTTATGGGAGTTGATATCAGCAGGATCGTTAGGACGATAAAATAAGAACAAATCGTGTATATGTCGATTAGCTTTTTCGATTTCATTCCGACTGACTTTAAAATTAATAGCCCCATAAATTTGGTCCGCTGAAGAGCTTATATTCTAACTTGAAAAATCAGGCAGCGAATGTTTTGAAAAGTTCTTCCATTTAGATAGCTTAATTTCCGAAGAAATCTATTCCCATTTTTTATGAGACGTATTGAGATTCATGCCCCGAAAAATATTACTTTTAATTACTTGTAGAATTTTATAACTCGTAGCTTGCCCGAAATAAGCCCGAATAAAATACAAACAAATATTTCCTGGGGAAAATAAGTGATAAAATCCCCAAATATTAACTACTGACGTCCGAAATACCCTTAACGATCCTACCCTAAAAAGGTGAATTGTTAATTACGAATGAACGTTTAATGAAATTCCATTGTGTCACGAAGCACTATATTTCATTAAAAAAAAAAAAGATGCATCTAATATGGAATTCGGCCTTTTTCCATGAATATTTCAAACATCAAAAAAAGAAGCCATATTGTTAATGAGGGTTTCGCATTAAATTTTATAAGAAAAGTAACTATTAGCCAAATAGTACAAAACTTAACAAAATAAAATCTGTGAAAGTTTTTTTCAAAGCATTGAATACGTTATAGGCTATTTATTCTAACTAGAAGCTTTATAGAAAAAATAGTCATATGTATTTCAAAAAGCTGATATTTCGTTATACAATCTAAATTCAAAGTTACCTATGTGGTTCTAAGATATGAAGCTAAATTCAAAGTTACGTATCTGTCAGAAGCATATTGCCCAAAATCATGTAAAACATCTTTTCTTTCTTTCTTTTTTTTTTTTTTTTTGATAAAAATGATCGTTCTAAACAATTTTTGACAAAGTATTTTTAGAATTAATCACAACTAAAGAAATACGACAACTAAAGAAATGCGATTTATTCTTTTTACCATATAATTAGAAAGTGAACTCATTTTGACTGCCATAAAATTGCTCTGGGAAAAATCATTAAAAATAAGCATTATCATGTTTGGCACGAAATTCCCAGTTAATAAAGCATGAAAGAAACTCATTTTGAAAAGCTTTGCCGGGGAATAAATGCGATAAGTTCAATTTTTCGTTTCCACCAATCATTTTAACTATATTTGTAATAGCCTTCTCTGCTCGTGTTACTTAATTTCAAAAGAAAAAAAGAGAATTTCAAACGAACATGAAAACTGGGATAAATTTTCTCAGAATGTTTTATCTGAATAATTTCTAAGCTGCTTTAGATGAAATAATTTCTTCAGTTGCAATTCATTGAATATAAATAACAAACAAAAAAAAAGTTTCATAAGCTTGTGAATTTCAGGACTTATTAAAGTGGAAAACGCAATTTTGTTTCTCTGAACGTGTAATTTTTCTGCGACACTTGCCAATGTGCTATTAAATTTCATCTTTTCCTGGCTCGATGTGCATACATTTGAGATGCACTAATTTAGTTAGATAACTAATTTAGAAAATTGTATGTTTCCAAGATCTTATCAAGGCTTTTTTGCAATGTTGTACTGGGATATTTTACCAGTTCTTCATTTTGTATTTAAACTCCATAATCCTCATATATATAATAGCCAATGATCGAGTAACGCTCCTGAAATCATTAATACGTCGGAAATAATGATATATTAGTAATATATTACTAAGAATTAAAAAAGCTTAATGCACCATTAAATCTTTATATAAAATATGGAAATCTAACAACATACACACAAAACTCAAAATACAAATTTTCAAGTCAACAGTTAGAGCAGTCCTACTCTATGGCAGCAATACATGGAAGCTAACTAGACAGCAAGAAAAAGAACTTGATGCCTTTCAAACTAAAAGCCTGAGAAAAATATTAAACATATACTGGCCAAATAAAATATCGAATTCAGACCTGTACAAACGCACAAATTGCAAGCAGATAACCACACTGATAAAAAAGCACAGATGGTCATGGATAGGACATGTTCTCAGAATGCAGGCAATAGACCCTACAAGAACTGCTCTCACGTGGACTCCTGATGGCGAGAGGAAGCGCGAGCGTCCAAAACTAACCTGGCGTCAGATGGCCATACAAGAAAGAAATTCCTTTGGTTGGCCAAGCTGGGGGAGTGCCGGGGAGGCGGCATTAAACCGGTCGGGATGGAATGCCACCCTAGCTGCCTCATTCGCCACTAGGCGTTAAGAGAATCAAGTCAAGTCTTAATATCAAAAATGACGTAATTATACACAATATTATATTATTTGTTCGACATAAAAACGGTTTTTTTTTCTTTGTATGCTACAAAAAAGCCTGAAAAAGTTAGTTACGCTGAGGGCTGTGTTGGGCAGCAGGAGCGAACCTTCATGGGAATAAAGGCGCGCCATATTTAATGAAACGTTTGATTGCCCCTCTCCCCTCTCCTTTAACCAATAATGAAATAAAACTGCTCAAAATATTAATGATTATATTTAATATCTAATAAGATCGGCTATGACTTGATCCTACTTAAATTATTGCAGTGCCGAATTAGAAAGCTACTTAGACTCATATTATTGTGCCATTCCACGAAGGAGCAGACATTTTGTTCCGCATGTGAAAGATCTATATTTAATTTCAAAACGTGTAATCAGCAAAAATTTTTTTGCCCAAGAAATCACACGTGGTTTCTAAAGAAGAAAAACTTTGTTTGTTTTGACATGAAAGAAAGAGTTGTCAGGTGTGGAACGAAATGTCTGATTTTCGTTGTAACGGTTCTCTATTGTTTGTTTTTTTTAAACTAACACTGAAAATTATTTTTTTAAATAAATTTACAACATCAGATTTGAGGGATATATTGCTAGATTCATGAGCTCTAAAGCTGATGTCTAAATATGTGTCCCCACACGTGACAGGTAAACCTCATTCAAAAAATACCAATTATAAAAGAAATTGGAAAAAAAATGTGTTTAACACACATTTTAACACACACTTTCAGCCTTTATTAATTTGTATGTATGAGAAATTTAAAGGAAAATTTAATGAAGTAAATGAGTCGGAGTCGGGAATCGAAGGTTTAAAATTGCAAGGGTCGAAGTCGGTCATTTTTCTACAAAGTTCGCCACTCTGCCAGAGTTTGCGTAATTGGAGTCGGAGTCAGATTAATTTAGGGGTAAAGGAGTCGGAGTCGAAGGCTCTGAAATTCTCGGAGTCGGAGTAAGAAGTGGTCATTTTCGCTCCGACTCCGCAGTCCTGATCATTAATATCCCAAACTTGATGATTTAATATTAACAGCATCTAATTTAAAACTTAATTCCTAAATGGAATGTGAAAGCTGTTCAATTTACAACAAGAGTCATGCCAAAATTAAGCTTCTGAAAGCAAGAAAAGGTACAACTTACTAGGTGGATTTGAGCAGCAACAAAATCATAAAATGCAATAAAAAACATTAAAATGGTATGTTTTTTTGTTTATGAGTCTAGTGATGCAGGAAAGTACGATGTTATGCTGAGTTGTATTTTCCAATCGATTTCTAGTGCTCATTTCATGTATTTTTGTTTAACAAATGTTGTTTTCGTTTGTTTATAAAAAGAAGAAACTTAATTATTGAAAGAAAGTGGAATCTCGAGTATATTTTCTTTAGAAAATAAAACATTATAAACTGGTAAACTTTTACAGAAAAAAAAATGAAAAAAAAACACACACACACAAGGAGATGAAAAAGTCGTCTGTGAAGTTGTTTTTTTAGCGGCGCACTTCGACTTTTTGTTTTTCTAACGTTCCAAGTTCCTTCGTAATTGGATAACTTCAAAGAAAATAAATCAGTTATCGAACAGATGCTGCAAGTGCTAGAGGGGATTTAAGAGAAAATTGTTTATTCAAAAGTGCGCTCGATTTACATAGAAAAAAAGTTCGAAAATAAAACACGAGTTTCGACTTTGGGCATTAATTTATCGTCTGGACGTTTGTGTTACGTGTTTGCTCGTTGGTTAATTTACAGATCGCAATGATAAAACCGGAAGAAATCGATTTTTTTTCTTCTACCTTGATAAATTGTTGTTTTAACAAAAGTCTTTAGCATTGTTAATTAAATGAGCCGTGGGTAAAACAAAGACAAAAATACGCTGATGAATTGAAAAGGTCTTTATGTGTGTTCAGCAAATGATGTTTTTAAAAGCTTAATAATCAATTCGTTTACGTTATTTCTTCCAATTTACATCACGATAGATTTTAGCAGCATCGATACTTTTAGAAATATTAGATCAAATAAGTTATTACATTGCATTTTAAAATGGCAATTGCACATTAATGTTTCCCTTCAATTCTTTTCACGGTAACTTATCATTTTAATTTAAAAGTTTTGGCGATTTTTTGTATAACGTCGGATAGTTTTAACTTCATTTACTAAAAAAGTATAATTCAACAAAGTGTAATACTAAAGTGTATATTTAGTTACTAAGTTAGTATACTAGTCAGTAAGTTAGTATACTAGTGTAATACTAAAGTGTAGTTCAGAAAAGAAAAGAAAAAAGAAGAAGAAATGGAGGACATTATGTTTGCAATTTCTTCTAAAAATGTTGAACTTCAATTACACGGAAATCATAAGTAACACTAAAAAGAACGCTTTATGTGCGTCGTTAAAAAATAGGGTTAATTTCACTTTTCTTAATGGCAACAATCTGTTTCGAAGTCAAAACCGCTCGAGCATAAGTTAAATTGAGGTTGACGATGCTACTGTATTTGGGTTTGAAAATCTTTTTTTCTCAAATAATAATAATAAATATTATTATCATTGATATTATTATTGTAGCAATTTCAATAATAATAATAATGGTAACACTAAATGCAATAACAGTAATAATAATAATAGTAACAATAATAATAATAATAATAATAATGATATAATAAATAACAATGGTAAAAATAATAATAATAATAATAATAGTAACAATAATAGTAATAATAATAATAACGGTAACAATAATAACAGTAATAATGTTAATTAACCATAATAATAATTATACAGATTTCCTACTAATACTTTATGTATACATAGAAAGCTAAGCTACTATCTACTTTAAACACAAAATATATTAATACTCAAAAGCATGAATTCGTTTCTGGATAATTAATGTTTACACAATCAAGCCAGGTGATTACTGTCTGTTTCTAAAAGATCTAATTTTAATTGCCGCGCCACACGTGACAAATCAAACCAGGAATTAAATCAAATTGTGTTAATTCACTAATTGATGTGAATTTAACAGAATATAATTTGGAATTGCAAGGTCAGATCCAGCTTCCTGTTTTTGAGGGAGTTATTATTAAAAATATGAACACACAAATCGGATGGATGGATTTTTATTGCAGCGTATCGACCGAGATGGACGATCTGGAGCTGGCTCCCCCTCCCTCCCCGAATTTCTTGAAACTGAAGTTCTCAAAACGTAATTTTTGGCTATGGATCCATTAAAGAGGGATCACGCATAGAAGTACCTATGGTGAATACAAATCCTTCACTTGAAATTAAAATTCATGAGTTTTTTTTTTTTTTTTTTTTTTGCAGATGTTTTTACAATAATTTCAATAACAGGAAACTATGTTAGAATAACTAACTCCAGTCTTACTCATACCGCGACATATATTCTGCGCTCTTGATTGATGTTAACGGAATAAGCTCTCCCCCCCCCCTCCAGACCAGTATTTCTCAACGCTTTTTTGACTCGCGAACCAGCAAAAGCTTTTTAAAATTGCAGTATGAGAAAAATATCAAAAATACAAAATTAAAAAAAAAATTAAGGAAGGAATGTGAAATACAAAATAATACCAAAGAAAGCACGTGAAGCAAGGACTGGTACGTCATCAGGAGGAAGACCAGACCGTAGTTCACAAGGCTCTTTCTTGTCCTGTGTGTGAGAAGATCCTAAAAACATGCAATCTTCCCCGAAAGCCTTAAAACACGAACAGAAAAGGGACAAAATCACTAACTTGCTAAAATGAGACTTCTTAGTTAAGAAAAGAATCCATATGAGAACTGATTTTCTTAACTGAGCGGCTTCATTTTAGCAGATTAGTGATTTTGTCCCTTTTCTGTTCGTGTTTTAAGGCTCTCGGGGTTGCATATCTTTGTGACCTTCCCATATGCAGGACTTATAGAGCCTTTATAAGAGCCTTATAAAGTAGGGCCTTGTCGTTTTACTGATGACGAACCAGTCCTTGCTTCACGTACTCTCTTCGGTATTGTTTTGCGATTGGTGTTTCTTCCTTTTAAAAAAAATTCAAATTTTATATTACCCTTTTTTGTAACAGTTTCAATTATTTTTGATTAAAAAACTATTTTTATTAATTGCGTTGATTAACACTTATTTGAATTTAACAAATTGCTTACTTAAAAAAATGAAAAATGTTCGCTGTGTTTCCACAGTAACAGAGGGGACATTTTTCTTTTTTTTAGAAAACAATTGATTAAATTTAATTTAAAAGATCCCTTTGTTCCCCCCCCCCTTTTTTTTGTCACGTATGGGAAAAATATTCTGGATGCATAAACAAAGGGAAAATCCAAACCTGCCTCATAACAGCCTTTTTCCAAGGCACCTATTTTCCGCAGATAAATAGGATTTTTATATGTTCCAGAAGGAAACCGCTGAGGTGTCGAGAGAACCATGAAGAAGTGAAAAAATGAGGGACAAAAAAGAGCAAGGAAGAAAAAAAAAGATCATCCCCATCAACGCAAAGCACCGGTTGGTCTCAGCAAAGCTCCAATGAGCGAATAAAAATAACAAGCCTCTTTTCTTCGCCCCAATGTTCTAGAATGTGGAAAGAACACAGAAAAAGAACAGAAGGCATAGCCCCTTCTGGAGTTAGGCCCCGCCGTTTTACGAGGGTGGCCATAATTTTTGGCTCTTCTCTTTACAAGAAGGGGGGCTTCGCGTGGCGCGTGGAGTCGCCGCGTCTGATTGGCCCGGCCGCTCTGTCCTATCTCTACGGGCCGGAGAGTCTGCGTAATAGTGTCAAGTGCAAGAGAAATCGCTTCTGTAACGGAGACGAGTTCCGGGTTGCCAAGGTTGGCGAAAAATTTATTGGGAAAAGTTTATCTCGAATAGCCTGTTGTACCTCAGTCCTCAGTTGTCAGTCCCGTAACGTAGGTTAGCATTTTGGAGACATTTAGGCAATAAAAAAGTCCTATATACATTCATACATACACATATATCCATATAGACAAGTACATACGCACGCGAACACACTTACACACACACGCAAACACAAATAACACTGCTAATTTTTTCTCCGCTACTTGTTTTTTAATTAAATTATTTCGTTTTCGTATATTATTATTATTAGTTTTTTATTGCAGTTATGTTCTCCCCTACAATTTTGGTATTTTGAGGCATTAAGCCCCCCCCCCCATAATGCGTTCATGGTCAACTTTAAATGCTTAATAACTGTACCATCAGAATCAGATTCTTTGCATGTACTTTTGGTATTTTTAAGGAAAAGGTTATAATTCAAAATTGTGAATTCTGAGAAGAAAGATATTTTTGAATAGAAGGAATTATGCTGTACAAAGTAAGAGAGAGAGAGAGAGATCTATTACATTCAATTTACTTGTACAAAATGTCAAAAATATTTTCGGCTTCAATTTATTAAGCAATTCACATGCACAAAAAGTGTTAAGTCATTTTATCTCTCACTTTATTAATTGAAATCGAAAAATTCAGGAGGCAAAAAACAGAGCAGAGATTTAGGCATCCGTTTCCAAGCAATCCTCTTGCATGTGATCGCTTTCAAGCCGTCGCTATTGGCAACGGGGTTCATTCCCCCTCCTGTAAAATAATATTGCTCCTTTGTATTGATAAAAGGTCTATAAATTACGGACCGGAATAATATGAATTCATTGCCTTTTTTTTCCTTAATTCGTGATATCCTAAATGAAAATTACTAGAAATTTTAACACTGAAATCGATCTGAATACGGATCACAAAGTAACTTTTTGATCCAAGCTTTGAACCTGAGTCAAATGGCTGAAATAAATATTTTCGCCTGAAGCTCTATATTCCTAGGAAAGACAAACTATTGAGATTTAACAGCATTTATTTTTCAAAGAATAAACTCACAAAATAATTGATCACAAAGTCAACTTTTATGGACAAGCTTTGAATCTTATCTTTCCTACCGTAGAAATGTAATAGAAGCTCTTCGTTAAAGGTGATAACGGGAAAATTGAGCATGGAAGGTGACGAGTTAAAACATCCAGACTAATACTGGTCTTGAGCATGAGGGAAAAAAATAGTTGAAATAAGTGAAATAAATCATTTTATTAAAGTCATATCATTCTGTGTAAAATTGACTTCTGAGATTTAATATTTTTTTTGTAGTAGTCGGTTCAAGAATAGCAAGAACCTATTTCTAAATGAGCTGGGGGATGGCCTTTTTTTAATGTAAGCAGGAAAAGATTGAATGACTTCTTATACATTCCTCAAAAAAAAAAAAAGAAGAAGAAGAAGAAAAAGAAAGAAAGAAAGAAATATTTTCAATTGTGCGAACTTGGAGTTCTAAGAAGCAAAACCATTCACTCTTATGTTCCAAAAATGGCGTCTTAATAAAAATTGCAATCGCATAAAATGAGTCTTACAAAAATATCGATCGCAAGAGTGAGCCCTTGACTATAACAAAATTCGATCTTAAGAATGCGTTTTTGACAAAAATCTCGATCGCAAGAATGAGTGTTCCACAAAAATCTCAACCACGACAATGAGCCTTTGCGAAAATCGCGATCGCAAGTTTTCACAAAACACAAATCTGAAAGGAACTCTTGTCATTAAAATTGATACTCAATTCCATAAAATTACCATTTTAAATATCTGAATGCTTTTGTTATTCCTTTCATGTTTTCTCTTAACTTCGTGTTAGCAAACATTCTATATTTGAATTTCACATTACTACATATTTATGTTATAAACTTCATATTTCTTCGGTATATTTTTATATATTTTGTTACCTTCATCTGCATACTTTTCCATAAAAAATGCAGCAGACCATAAATAAAGTATAAATAAAACCATTTTTCTAAAATAATTAAAAAATCACAAAAATTCTACCCAGAATTTCTGCAGAAACCGCTACAAACACAAGAGATCAACCAAAGAAAATTTTGAATGTCGAAACCTTCCAAGAATGACTTTCTGTCATATTCTGATCAGATCCGGTGTTTTTCACCTCAGTAACCAGAAAATTTTATCACCCAGTGAGTTTACAAAACATTAGTCGCTATGACGCGCTACTTTGTAGAAATTTTTAAAAATCATCCAAGAGCCCTTTTTACTTCCTTTTGCAAAAAAGGAAGTATTGTATTCGCGAAAAAATTTCACCCAAAACTCGGCATTAATTTTCATTTTGCTCACCCCCAAATGAATGTTGAGTTTTTTTTTCAACCCGACCACACATGGATATGTGCCCAGAAACGTACAGATAACTCAAGAACGGAATGTCCTAGAAAGTTGAAATTTGGTACGTTGACTCCTAGTGGGGTCTAGTTGTGCACCTTCCTTTTTGGTTGCATTCGTATGCTCCAAAGGGGGTCTTTTGCCCCTTTTTGAGGGGAAATCAATGTTAATTTCGATGTAAACTCAAGTGGTGTTATAATTTGGTGGACACTTGGCGATATATCCCCAATCTTTTGGTCGCCAAGCTTTGTCGCCGCCTTGGCGACAAATTTGGCGATTTTTTTTATTTTTTTTTAAATTTTTTTAAAAATCTGGTTTTAATTTGGCCACCGTTGGTGATATTTAGAATCATATTAAAACTACCAATAATGAGAAAATGACATTAAATTGGAGTAAAATGAAGTCGTGTGATGCACACATCAGCTCGTTATCTCGTGTTGCCTAAGCACATTTCCCAACTTGTGTACAAACACTTTTCTCTGCGCTCTTAACAGCTGATAAAGTTTTTTGATTTTTTTTTTTTTTTTTTTTTTGTTAAATTCTTTTTTTCGACATTAATTTACATTTGTGTTTTTGTTTAAATTTCTTGTAATCACATCGAACCTTATCAACTTGCTGAGCCCTTGCGTTTGGGCATTTTGAAATTCATTTGAAAATTAACAATCAATACCGTTTAATTTAAATACCATTTGCATTAATCTCCTTCCTTCATTCTAAGAAAAGATATTAATCTGGAGTTTATCTAAACTTTTTTAAGCAATTGGAATTGTTTGTTCTCTTTAGTCATTTAGCGTTGCATTTCTTTAGTCACCATATTATCGCTTTCTGCTAAAGTTTTATCGACACGACACATCGTCGTTTGAAAACTCATTCACAAGGTATACGGTATAGGTATAACTAATAATATACGGAAAATATTTTTTCTTACTTTTGAAAAAGATGTGTACGTAGTACTTAAACTACCAGTTTTCAAACTTTTAAACATTACAAACTACTTTTTAGAAGCTCTACCTATACGGAGCCGTCATTTAGAATTTTTCCTTAGATCATTAACTTTCAATGGTCTAAGAATTTTTTTTTTTTTTGGGGGGGGGGAGCAAGGTTGTACACCCAATACAAATTGTCTTGGAAATAACGAAAACCGCGCTCACATTTTCCAAAGCCAGGGGAGCAATTATCCCCCCCCCCCCTTGACCGCCTAAATGTCGAAACTGTATCTGTAGCTATATTCGCCATTCCCCGCGAATAGAATGTTTTTAGAGATGCGGTACAACCTCCTTTATCCGGACTAGATCGGCCTGAAGACAAGTCGGATAATCGAAAATCCGGAGAGTCCAGGTAATATGGCCAAAGCTTGATTTCTGTTTAAAGAAGTGATTGAAAGAACTTGTCCATTGCAATTATTTTAATGCATAAATAGCAGCCTGATTTCCGTCCAAAAGTAGAGAATCACGTAAAATTTAAGAGTAGTGCAGGAGCTGAGCTCCCGTTAGCTCCCACGCAAATTAAGCCCTGAGTAAAGATTATACACAAAGCAGAGCTTCACATAAGCAGACAGTTCAATCCGTCAAAAAAAAAAGTTACAAAATTACACAGACAAGTTTACAACAGGGGTACACATCCCCCCCCCCAAGTTCAATAACGCAAATTCCCCCTTAAAATTTCTCCCGACCCTCTTTTTCTTTTTTCTTTTTTATTTTTTAGCGTTCGTTTTTTTATTTTATTTATTCTTTTAAAACATTTTTTTATTTACTTATTTATTTATTTATAATAATAACAATAATAATAATTATTATTTTATTAGAAAAGTTCTGTGCTACGCGAATGACATACCACATACATACACACACACAAACTAAAAAAATAAATTAATTAAACTAATGTAAATAAATAAATAAAATAAATTAAAAAAATCCCCCCCCCCTCAAAAAAAATTGGATGGCGCAACTTGCGCCATAATACCCCCACCCCCTGTAGGCACCCCTGGTTTACGATTCATGAAATAGTTCTTCACTTCATTTCTTGACAAAGATCATGTCCATTGTCTTCTGTTGCAAACACGTGTGGCGTTGGAACAACGTTATTCATTAAAATAAAAACAAATTTTTACTTGCTCATAGTTGCGCTCTTGCTATCATAACTTTGAAATATCTATTTGAACATAAAATTTTAAAGCTGGCTGCAAATTTGATGCGGATTATACGGAGATCCGGTTAAACGAGGTTCTACTGCACATTATTTTTGTAGTTTTGTTATTATAACATTGGCGAAAAATCAATAGGATTTTTTTTTCTTTCTTTCTTTTTTTAATTTAGTTTAGTTGGATTGGAGTTAAACTTTTTAAAGTAAAAATGAAAAAAATTTCTGTTTTTCTCCCTTTTGAATCAGATGTTTTGAAAATTCTTTCTTATATTTATTTAAAGGAGATTTTATTTTAATTAGAATGATTTATTTAAAATACATTTTATCAGAAGAGCCTTCTGAATTCCTCATGATCTTTTTACCTTCTGAACTCCTCATGATCTTTCTTTAATTTGTTTTTTATTTAGTGACCCAATCTATTGCAACTCGTGACATCGTAGGCGTGCAAAATATTACCATCAGAGATACTTTTTTTTTTTGCAGATTTCTAAAACTATAATTTTAATTTTTTAAGCACATTTAATTTTTTCACTTATTTATCTTATATTTCCTTTTTATCATTACTATTATTAGTTTAATTTTAGTTTGATTAATATGAAACTCATTGTTTTTTTAATTTGAAAAGAAAGGAATGTCTTTGAACGAACTGAGGACACGTTAATTTCGAAATTCATTCTGCCAACATTAGTTTCAAAGATATTTTACTATATTATTAAGTCATGAAACTTATAATGAAAAAAAAATCCGCAACTAAAACTTCAATGCCTCCATTTTTGTTTTCGTCATTTCCCCCCCCCCCTTTTAATACATTAGCCGAAATCTTCCATCCTTTCCCTTGAAACTTATCTTCCTCTCACGATATTTTTCTTTCCAGAAATTTAGAAATCTGAAATGTTCCAAAACAGCTCTCTCAAAGTGGAATTCAATAGCTCACTGGAGTACCGAAGTCCATTAAACGTCCACTAACAATCCGCTAAAAGTTGCGACTCATAGTTCTAATGTAAACTATTTAATGCTAGAAAGCCGTTTTAAAATCCAGTTCCGGGATTTCTTAGTGCCATACTTCACTGTTTTTAGCTTGGGTATACTGTACACTTGAAAAAGTTCTAGCTACATTTTTAAATCTACTCGCTTGATAAAATATTGACAATCAGCAAGTCAGCAGTGGCATCACAGTTACTGGGAAGTATACAGATTTTTAAGCTTCATATCGGATATTACTTTCATGTATTGTTGTAATTTCTGTGAATAATATAAAAAGTGAATGGGGTGATAACACATAGCCAATCACAGAAGAGATAACAGTTAAATTCCCCAAACAGTCAATTAGTTGCAACTCAACAACATGGTTGCTTCTTCAACATGTTTCGCGAAAAAACATGGTTTTTCTTCCTTTTCTCTTAAGAAATTTAATGAATAAATATTTCTGTTCCTCAATAAAAAATAAAATTCTTTATTTTTTTAATATAAAAGAAGGCTTTTAATTAGAGAATTACGTAAAAATTACAAATTATGTTCTCTGCCAACGTAAAGAGAGAAAAACAACATTCACATTCCATCATAATAACTCAACTGCTCTTTCTCATTTCTTTTGCCGTTACCGTTACAAAGGGAAAAAAAAGATAGCGCAGACGATAAATAAATTAAATAATACAAAATATTATATACGTTGCAGATGATAATAAGTAGCATAATTAAAAGTAAATCCAATGAGTATTCAATGGTTGTCAATGTAAAAAGCTAATGACGGTGTAGCAGCAGTCAATGAAATCGTTGAAACTTTATGACAGAGAAAAAAAGGGTTTAGTTTCAAAAAGGGTCGTCCTAAATAGTATCAAGCTTTGAGGGCGAGGCGAAGTTGAAAATCGTTTAAATCTTTTCAGAACTACAAAAAGTGCACACGTAAACATTGGTGCAAAGCAAAAAAAAAACACTTCGCTTAAAAGGATCCCGGTACACATTTTGAAAAAATTTTTTATCAAATACTTTAGAATTTTGAAATTTTTTGCACTGGTTCACCATCTATTTAATAAGCAAAATCATAACATAAATATGAAAAAAAAGTTTTAATTTAAATTTTTTATTTTTTTTAACGCAGTTGCTTTAAATTGCTATAACTCAAAATATTCTGGGTCAATTTTCAATTTTTTTTTCAAAACATTATGCACAAATATCTAAATTTTAGCTTTTATTCGGCAATTTTAAAAATATTGATTCAATAAAAAATATTTGAAGAAAAATTTCAAAAAATTCGAAGATACTTTTTCTTTTTTAAATCATATTTTTTGCATTAAACTTTTTTTTTTCAAATTCGCCGAATAAAAATTAAAGTTAACTGTTTGAAAAAGATATGCTCCAAATTTAATTACTTCATCTTTATCGGTTCCTGACTTATAAGAGTTTGAATGCAAAAAATCGGGAAAAATTGCATCATGGAGAAAAACGCGTTTAAAGTTTTAAAGTTAAATACACATTAGTTAGGTGCATGCAACAAAAATAATTATATCTTTCGTTCTAATTAAGATAGAAATAAGATTCAAACGTGATTTTAAGCAAAAGAAAACGGAGTAATTTTTCAAATGATAAAAAAAAATTGCAAAATTTGACGATTTTTGTGTCCCGGACCCCCTTAAATCTGAAGAAGTTTTGTTGATGAATTTTCTTTATCAGAGCCAGATTTTATAAACAAACTATATTTTAGTGTCCGACGAGTGACCTAAGCGAGTTTATTCAGCGAAGTCATCCGATGATGGAAATGGGGAAAGCAGTTCCGGGGTTGGGGAGCGGTTGTGAACATAGGGGGCGGTAGTCCTCTAGTTATGAGATATAAAGGGAATATAAAGCCGGCTCGTTAACGTTATCTCCATTGCAAGCTATTATTACAAGAATCCAGGTTCAGTTAACAACAGGAAATCCGTACCTCAAACGGTATGATAAAAGCACAGATGTGACCAATGTGACCAATCAAAAATTTGATATCAACTTGTTTATGTTTGTAAACTTTTCGGTTAACTGAAAGTCATTGGAAGAAATCGTAAAATTGTGAAACTAAAAGTGTTAGATGCGAATGTGACGTTTCAGTTAACACTCGCACGACATGTTATGCGCGAGAAATTTCATAAAAATAATTCAGTTGAAAAATCTTTTATTTTATTGTTTCTTTTTTCGTTTCGATATTTCATTCATTTATTTATTTATTATACTTATTTATTTATTTTTGTTTATTTGTTTAATTTTACTTATTTATTTCTCTATTTATTTTTTTGCGTGCAAATGTTACTCATAGACGTTTTGTTGGAGTATACACAGTTTAAAAAGTTGAAATGAAATCATTTGTGAGTATTTCGGTAAATACCTGCCGTGATTCTTCTTCTTTCTCTCTCTCTCCGGTTAGCTCAAGAATCCCGCCAAATGTTGGATACTTCATCGAGTAATAATACAAATATTGTATATGTGTGACTGGGAGAGAGGGGAGCGAGAAACTAGCTTAACTCAAAATCAGAATCGACTCCCTCTAAAAAGGAAGAGAAACGGCTCCTTTTCAAACGAAAAGACTTGCCTGGATACATTTTCGGAACAGTTTTTTTTTTTTTTTTTTTGAATAACAAAAGCGCTAAGGAAGAAAATAAAAGATAATAAAAATAATGTGATCTCATCACAACCACCAACTATTGAATTCTTGAGCACAAAATTTGAGGCTCATTCTCCAGAAAATGTAACTTTTGAACACAAATATTTTTCAATTTCGAAATTTTTTTTTTTTCGCATTCTTACATGAAAGTGTTATTTACTAGAAATAACCATAAACAGTGGCCCAGCTAAGTTCCAATTGTTTTACTCATAAATAAAATAAAAATGAAAAATACCTCTTTCACGGAAATTAAAAAAAAAACTTTTAATGTTTAAAAATCGAAGCCAATTTAATATCAAAGTAGTAATTTTATTAATTGTGCAAACAATGAGCTATTTTAATGCTTAGTGGGACTCAAATATTAAGCTCTCTTAATTAAAGTATGGCTTAACTGGTAATATTTTAGTTCAAATGTGTGTTAAAAAAAATAGCATTTAGTAAATTTGGGAATATACTGGCAATTTATAATTTTGGTAGAATGCCTGAGATTGATGTATTTCAACTCCATCATTTATTTTCACCTCAGAAATAATGACATTGATAAGGTCTGTCACGGAAGTGAGATTCACGGAGGTGACGAACTATGCATTAATATAGGCCTAATAAATATATTTTTTAGGGAATTTTTTTTTCTTCGTTGCTACAATCTGCACATGTTAAGAATATGAAAACATGTTCACTTTTTTTTTTACATTAATTTACATCCCTGAAATTCAAGTTCACGGAGGTGAGAAGTCACAATCATTTAGTTTTTGAAGCGAAATCTATCTTCTTGTTTTTCGACAAAAATCTCACAACTTCTTTATGGCTGAAAATTATCAAGGGGGCTGCCTGTATCATGAAAAATAAAATTTGATGTCATAACTGCCACGTGTTAATGAGGAATGGTAGTTTCTGTTTAGGTAACGGAGGTGAGAATTTATTGTGTGACACGACTCCCTATCCTACTAAACCGAATTAAAATACAATATTAAAGAGTTAAATAGAGTTAAACAATTAGTGTTTGAGACACTTGTGAAGGATATAATAAATAAATAAGTATATACCTTTAATTAAACAAGTTATTAAGCAACATAAACCAGGTGTGTGACATGCCTCGGAGGTGAGAATTCACATGTTGCGAACCACAAATATACTAAAATAGAAATTATTATTAAAAAATTGTTGGCAGGTTTAAATAGATATTTCTGATGAAATTGAAAAGCATTGTTTAATGAATTGTTTCTTAATGTTTTTACTGTAAAAGGCGTGTGACAGAAAAGTTATACTTTTTAAAGAATGACCCTTAAAAGAAACGCATTTATTCAGTTTTTAAATTTGCAATGAAAATCTAATTTAAAACAATCGGAGCAGTAGAGCAAAACAAATTTCGTGCGCCGGCTCAACTCCTGTTTCGAGAAGAAACAATTTGCTTCACTGCTTCACAAACTGCTCTGAACTGTGGTAAATAGGTCTCTGCTTTTGTCACTATCATTAAGCAATCAAGATTGCTTATTTATTTTACCTCGCAGTATTTGACGCTTCTCATTCTGCTGTCTTTATGACTGGTCGATATCGAGTCACCTGGCCTATTGCGAGGGCGCCTCGAACGTAAATTTTTGGGAGAGCGAAAATTCTCAATTTCCCAAATGGAACTCCGAATTCGCCAAAGGATGATAATTTTTCTGAATAGAACTCCAAATTTCACCGAATGATAATAATTTTGCCGAATGGAACTCCAAATTTTGCCGCACTGTCAAACAAAATTGCCGAATAGGGAAATTTTTGGGAGGTCATAGTGACCTCCCGTGACCTCTCATCGAGGAGCTCTGCCCAATGCTTTACTCAGCAAGTGAATCTTAGGTCCGGCGATGTGGTGTCGCCTTTGGTTGATAGCGAGTCAATTGATCCATCGTTTTTTGACGACGTTATTTTCTTACAGGATTTTGAAAATTTTTCTCCCTTCAACTTTTTTTTAAATTACTAGTTATTTTTCTATTTATTTGAAAGCGTTATTTACACCTTTTTGCTATGTTTGCTGCAGGCCTACTATTTACATAATTCAAGCGGGAATAAAATCGTTTATGAATATTTTCATTATTCCTCCAAAAGGTTTTTCTTGTTTCATTGATGGGTTTGTATCCCAATCTTGATTGCAAAAAATGTGATTTGAATTTGTCAAAAACGAATGCAAGCTCTTTCCTCCTTGTTTATTTTCCTTTCTATCATTGTTTCTTATAAGAAAATACGGCATATTTGAAAAAAAAAAAAAAAAAAATTCTGTTACAATTTATTTGGTTTATTCATTGATGTTTAATCGATATTTAGATGGCTGAATGATTGTTATGACTTTGCTAATTATTATTAATCGTTTGTGATTGAAGGATTTGCGGAAAACCTCTTTCGAGAAGATTAGTTTCATAAGCCGTTGTCCAAACTAATTCGACACATTTTAATAATCGTAATTTATGTGGTGGGACGAAAACGTTCGAAACTAACACTTGATGCCACAGCGGACTAATTTATTTTGGAGCCAACAGCGTGACAGAGCTTCTGCTCCGAATTAATTCCCTTCAACCACCCTACCCTGTTTACGCTGGACACGTGAAATCCCGGAAAAATCTTGGCGCCTTTCTGATTTTCACACTTGGCGATATTTCGCGTTGGCAATCAGTAATCCGACAGCCCTAGAAAATCAGTCCGATGGCGACTCCACAGAAACAGCCTTTACTTCATTTTCGGTTTAGTTGATGGGGCACAGCACTTTCTGCCGCCCTTGATGTGCGCCCGCTTGTTTGGGAAACTGGAATCAATTGGTGGAAATTTTCCTCTTTTGCTGACCGAACTTCGCCAGGTTTGAAAAAGAGAAAAAAGAACTGGATTGCTTTTTTCCTCCTTGCTTCGCGGTTGCCGTTACATATCAAGTTAAAAAATATTTATTGATAAAAAATAAAACAATTAGTGGATTGAAATTATCGTCTCAGTTTCTGCTGAAAGTTCTATTTGACGTGTTATGAAACTTTGTTTACGAAATGTCATTTGAATCTTTGGAAAGATATTTCGATCAAATTCTATAAGGAAATATTTGAAGTTTCTCATCGGAATTAACATTTTCTTGGGGAATGATTGGATAAATAAAATCCCATGGAGAATTTTATTCGTAAAAGACACAACTCGCTGCGCGAAGCAGGTAAAAAATCTTTGCACTTTGGAAGAAGATTTACAGTATGGTAAGTCAGACTTTTATATGTTTACTTTTAATTCATTTATATGAAATTTGCTGTTTTATATTTATACAGCGCAGGGTATTTTAGTTTTCTCTTGTTTACTTTTCAAAATTATTCAATTGTTCCTATCGTAAATAATACATTCCAACCTTTTCTTTTTAACTTTTTTTAAAAAACTGTCTTTATAATGGATTTTAAAAAGAATGGCTCATAGTTTTATACATATTTAGAGGTTTATTAAGATATTTGTTTTTGTTCATTTATTTTTAATAAATTTGGTTTTTTTTTCCTTCATTTTTTATTATTTTTTATTTTTTTACTTATTTATTTATTTATTTATTTTTTAACTCATCATGATTTTTATATATTTATTGATTTTTCTGTTTTATATACCCTTTTTTCTTTTTTGTTTTAAGACTATGATAAGTTTATAATCCTAAAGCAAAAAAGAAAAAAAAAACACAAATGACATGTAAAACCAAGGTTGCGGAGTTGGAGGGAAAATGAGGGACTGCAGAAATTTTAGAACCTCCGACTCCTTTTACCTCAAAATCAGTCCGACTTCGACTCCACAAGCACTGTCAACTTAGCCAACTTTGAGGGAAAAGGACCGACTCCTACTCCAACTCTTGGAGCTTAAAATCTTCGACTTCTGACTCTGACTCCTTTACCCCAAAATCAGTCCGACTCCGACTCCACAAGAACTGTCAAAGCAGCCGACTTTGAGGGAAAATGACCGACTCCAACTCTTGGAGCTTAAAATCTTCGACTTCCGGCTCCGAGTCCTTTGCCCCAATATCAGTCCGATTCCGACTCCGACAAAATCAACAAAATGAATGATATTCATTTATGCTTAATTTTAACGCATTATACTTTTCTATTAATAGTTACATTTATACATATTTGTTTAAACGCTTATGGGTTCAAACACTTATTGTGAAATACGTAAACTCTTACACCAACAAGATTTGTACGTATGGAGAGAAAGGATGGAAAATGTTATCCGGGGATGCTGACCTAGGAGGGGAGGGGGAGTGATGGTGCAGACTGCGCCATTTTAAATTTTTAGGGGTTATTTTCACTTTCTTGGGGGTTCTCTTGGTTTTGAGGGGTCTTCGCGGTATTTAGAGGAGGGGGTACGCCCTTGCTTTTAGGGGGATGAGCAACCCTGTGTTATAATAATAGGGAGTGTTTGTCATTATTAAAAGAAAATTTGCTTAACGGCTCTCCCTTCTCCAACCGTCCGTGACCCAATAGATATTTCATCTTAAAATTGTAGTATTTCTGTTTTGTATTATAATAAATACCTTCACTGGCACGTAATTTAACTCTGGCCTGGTCTGAGTCAGTGTTGCAGAGGGAACACTCCACTCATATATAAATTAATTCCATCTTCAATTAGTCCTAAACTTCTTATAATGCAGGTAATTTCAATTCGATCCAGCCCATTTCTAAAACAAGTCAAACTTTATTTCCTTCTACTATTTTTAATAATTTTTTCACTTAATTCAACAGAATTATTCTTTATACGTTATTTAGTGTTATTTATTTATTTCAAAATTCATTGACTGTTCTTCTTAGTATAATTATTGTTATTACCATGGTTTAGAAGTTATGCTCTTCTTTGGTCAATTTCTCCAAGAGAAAAACTTAACCAGTGACCTACTGCTATATTTCCCAAAACCGGAAAAAAGAAAAAATGTCCTCTCTTTTTTTTTGTCACTTAAAAATCGTAAAAATTAGAGACTGAAATTGTTTTAGTTTATTGTTGTCGCAAATAGCAAAAAAAAAAAAAACAGTTAATAAAAATCAATCTGCATTTCTCTTTGGTCAGACTTAACATTGCTTTAGGTAAGGGTTTAAAATGAAAATGACTGATTAAGTGAAATGAAAGCGTTTTTTTTAATCCGAAAAAGAGAATCTGCAAATAGCTTTATCTATAACAGGGGTTCCCAAACTGGGTGCCGTAGGGAGAAGTGAGGGGTGCCGCGAAGTGTCCGTATATATGTATATATCAATATATATAAAGGTGAGTGCGCCAAATAATGCCTGGTTGACCAGTTTAGGAAATCCTCCATTTTTTGATGCAGTATAACAAAAATTCACTAAATCCTCTTTCATCCTCATCAAAAAGCCTGATTGATGATAAAGCGTTATCAACAAGCCATTTTTAACTACCAAACAACAGTGCAAAATTATAGCAAAACCAACTGATCTTCTTTTACGGCAAATTTTGTTTCTACACGATTCCCTGAAGTTTAAGTAGAATAAAAAAAATTGCATACTGTTCTTGGAACCCAAGTTATATCGTTGACGAATTCAAAAAGGAAAATGTTGTGTGTTATCATTTTTTCCTAAGATTTGGTAACATTGAAAAGTAGATTGTAGTACGATAGGACCATGGTTCGCCTTATTAACACTTTCCTCTTTATATAACACCGGAGTATTTGAGAGGAGGATATGATCCTGTACTGCATATGCTGCACATATGTGCATGAACTGTGTTCAAGTGTGGGGAAAACCCCAGAAAATAACTTAATAGATGTTTTAGAGATGGACTAGGGTACCGTGAAAAAATTCTAAATCTTCAAAGGGTGCCGCGTGTCGAAAAAGTTTGAGAACCCCTGATCTAAACACAGTTAATGTCCAAAGAGTTATTTATTTATTTATTTATTTTGGTAACAATTGAAAAGTAAATATTTTGTTGCACAGCTCAAAATTAGGTGTTCTTGTAAAATACCGTAAAAAAAAGTTGTTCTTTAACTGTCTATTTATTTACTTTTAACCTCCGACGCAACCCCCCCCCCCCTCCCCTCCCTACCGCAATTTGTTTGTTTGGTTGAAAGATGGTTTGTGGTCGAGGAAATGCTTAGCCAATTATTCCAGATCTGCGAAATACGGGCCATATGAGGCTCACGAAGGTGATCAATATTGCTCCTCTAAACTGTTGACAATAGTATCCATCCCCTTCATGTTCAAACATTTTATGAAAAATGTAAACGATTTCAGTCTTTCAAATCATTAATTATTTTTAAAATAAATATTTGAATTTTTCGCACCCAAAACTGTAAATTCGTTCATAGGGGTGGGGGGGATTCTTCAGAGTTACCCTCCCTAAAATAGTTGTCTGTATTTCCCTGAGAGAAATAACATACAAGATAAGAACTACCATTGACTTGTAATTTTCTTTCCTTATCCGTGCATCATTTGATTCTTTTTTTTTTTAAAGCAATCACGATTGCTTTTTGTTCGCACTTGACCGTCCTTGGCCTTTGGTTCCTTTTTCAGCTTCGACCAGGGGCCTCTGCAGCACCACCGCCCACCGGCCTCTGGCCCTGACTCCTGAGCACTGTCCCCCAGAATCTGCTGCTCCTGGTCGGTAGTGTCCATGTCCTACACACATGCACGCTCATACACATGCACACTCACACACACATGCAAACTCATACGCACGCCTACAGGTCTACGCACACACAAAAAAGCACTCACGCGCGCCTACACACCTCACTATACACATGTAACCGCCCAGAAGGAGGGGCAGGTTTGGCGGGACAGGAGCCGTTTCTAGAAACAATAATTCCAATGAGTAGGGTCGTGTCGCAACTTGTGATTGCGAAAAACATAATTTGAATTCAAAATTTCAGAATTCAAATTAATATTTTAACTTTTGTTTCTTTTACCTTTTTTTTTTTTTTTTTTTTTGAAAGCTATTCATCTGATATTAATTATTGTTATGCATTCAGCTTAGAAATTTTATATTGCAGGAAATTTTTGTTGATCTGAAATGTGTCCACATAGTTATTGAAATAAATACAGAGTGAGATTACTCCTTCGCATTGGAGAGCTAGTTATTCGGTTGAAACCAAGTTCCATCATCCATTTGCTTCTCCGGCGGATAATTCCGTCTTATAGCTGGGCGGATTCATTTCCACGGTTTGTTGAGCTTCGCTTCAGAAACGAATGCCGTTATTCTAGCAAAGCCATGATGGATGCCAAAGGCAATCGCGGACGAAATATTTCTCCGACCCCCCCATTTATGTGCTATGAATTCTTAAGAAATGTAATTTATTTATGTTTTCGTAAGAGAATGTGGTGCGCAGCAAAAAATAATAACAATTACAAATACTAAAATTATATTCATTTTCATTGGGAATATAGCATTAATGCCGTGATTAAACTACCGCATATGTTATAGAATTGGGAAAAATGAAATAATATCGCAGATTGATAAAAGCAGTTGTAGGATTTTTTTTTCTTTTGAATAGAAAAAAAAAATATGGGTATTAAGCTGGGTATTAAACAACTGTTCGGTAAGCTACTTGTAAGATTTTTGTTACGATTTATTTGCAATAACTTTTTAAGGAGAAGCTTAGTAATTTTTGCAATTATTATCCAAAGTTAAATAAGCCTTTGAGAAAAATCGCACAGAATTGCGAAACGTAATCATGAAACTGGGGTAAAATATAACGTAAAAAATGTGTGTGTTTTTATAATTTTTTACGAAGAAAAAATTCTTAACTTGGAGGATAGGTAAAAATCTTCAGGGACCAGTTCAATGTCTCTGCGGACCAGTGCTGGGCCGACGATGAAGGAATCCCTGCTCTACAAAATGCAAACTATTTTTAACTTACATTACTTTTATACTTGACACTTTTATACTTACTTTTATGCTCTTTACACATTTATGCTTTTTTGCTTACTTTTATACTTTAGCGGACTAAGAAAAAGTTTAGACTGACTACGTCTAACTATCTCTTTTCTACCCACAACCGGAGTTGTGGGAAACAGTATTTTAGTTGAATCTGTTTTGTAATGCTATAGCTTAGCAGTAGGCAACCCGTCAATCGCGATCGACCGACTGATCTCGAGTCTGTTTGCTTTCGATCGCGGCAACATCCCGGACCATGTTTTTCGTCAGAGGTTATTTTCTGGGAAATATTTAGGACCAACTTCTTAATCGGGGGGTCCCCCCCGTAGAGCAAAGGCGCACCCCCTAAATATCGCAAATACCCCCCTCAAATCAAGAGACCCCCCAAAAAAATTACCCCTTAACACATTCCCCCCCCCTAAAAATTTTAATGGCGCAATCTGCACCACGACGCTTTCCCCCAGTGGACACTTCTGTCTTAATCATAAGTTCTTTGATTATTTTTCAAAATGTTTTTAATAACCGCTGGAAGAACCATAGTTTTTAATTTAAAAGAGAAAAATTCCTTTCGTCCTTTGTTCTTGAGTAATGTCCACGAAAGCTACTTTGTTTTTACATATAAAACTTGGTACGAATGTTTTAAAAAATTGAACAGGATTTTACTAGAGGCACAACGAGGAGGAGGATCAGCTGCCCCCTCCCAGAAGTCGATCTTGGTGTTCCCCAAACTTTGAAAGTAGATCGGCAGCTAATTTAGGTTGCCTATCGCTGCTATAGCTGGATGTGACAAAAAAGCAATCAAATCAGTACTTCGGAACGGGACGTAGAAAATCCTTTCTTAGGTTCCCGGCAACTTAATGGGGCCTAAACCTAAGGAAAAGGACCATGGGTCAATCTTTACTAATAATAAAGCTCAAAGTCTCTCTGTCTGGATGTCTGGATCTCTGTGACGCGCACAGCGCCTAAACTGTTCTGCCGATTTTCGTGAAATTTAGTACAAATTCCGCGTAGCATGGGGGGGGGTGCACCTCGAAGCAATTTTTCGAAAATTCGATTTTGTTCTTTTTATATTGTAATTTTAAGAATATTTTATGGAGCAAATTATCACAACGTGGAAGAGTAAATTACGAAATTATCATAACGTGGAACATGAGGGAGCAAATGAACATAGCAACTTGGCGAGAAATCATATCATTCATTATTTGTAAATATACAAGCGAACCAAAAGACCTTTTAATTTTCTACTACGGGCAAAGTCGTGCGGGTACCACTAGTTATTCTATAAAAGTATAAACTGATGAATTATTCTAATTCCACCGTTAATTTTAACTAAGCATTACTTTTTGAGCTTTTTTCTTGCCTTCCTTTTTACTTTTGTCGGATATCTTTTCATCCACAAAGTCACATATGTTGCTTAGAGAAAAGGATGACCCTGAAACACGTGTATGCAGTAATCTGCAATTTTGTGCAATTAAATGTTATTATTTCTTATTTTACAACTTCATGAAAGTTTAATAAATAAAACTAATATTGAAATATAACTATTTTAAATTTTAAGTACACTGCATGATATGAAAGTTTAATCTTTTGCACATGCTAAACTAATTATTAAACACGCTAATTACATGCTAAATTAATTACTAAATTAATTACTTTGATATAATTTTATTGTTGGTCTCTTTTCAAAATATTTCCTTCAACAAAATTCATTTTTGATTTCAATCTTTTTTAATTAATTTTATAAGATTAGAATGTATCATTCAAACAATTCAATTTTTACCTATTCATCTTCCAATTTAGTCTGAGCATCATTACGTTGTTTAATTCTCACTGAGAGTTAGAGGAAAAGGAATAAAAATCTAATTGTCGAACGGGGTTTTCGAAACGTAATTTTCAAATAATGATGGAATTACAAATGTTCCAATTTTAATTTTTCAATTTTTGTCTGCACGCAATTCAAAATGGAAGTGCTCGAAGTGGCAAAATGTGCTTTAATTTTATTGAGCTATTGCATTGGAAAATTGGAATAAAATAACAATCGAAATAAAATGAGAGCAGAGTTACGCACGTGAACAAGCAGTTCGATCAATGGTTTGCTTTTGTTGAAAAAGATTTGATGTATTTTTAGAAAATTAATACCGTATTACCCCGCATTATCCGGCGTGCCGCAAAATTCGGGGGTAACCAGATTTTCAATAACACTTGCCTGGTCCTTTCCGGCATGCCGGGAAAATCGAGGTTCGGAAACAAAAATTAATACTATAAAAAATATATGTTCAGCTTAAAAAATGAATATAAATTCTATACATATCTTATTAGTATTAATAAACAATTTAATTTTGTAAAAATATTTTCTAGCAATGTCATTTGTTATTTTAACAAGAAAAATATTGTTTAATAGCGAATAATTTTATAAAAATTTAATTAAAACTTAAGTAAGCAAACATTTAAACAGTAAGTGCCTGCCCCTAAACCACTGGCCGATGAATTTACCATAGCTTTTCAATAAATAAAAATTAAACTTACCTCTCTAAAAGGAACCCAAAATATTTTTTTTAAAAAACTATGAACAAATCGCAGTAACGATGATTGCTTCTGAATTGATTATTTTATTGACATATAATTAAATCAATTACTAATGACCTATCATAAATAACAAGCACATATTATGTGCAACACACTTTTTTATTATTATTATTTTATGGCATCTAATTTCTAAATAGGTCAATGGCCAGTAATTGATCAAAAGCAGCAATGTAAAACTTCGGAATTGAAAGGGTGTGAAATATAGCCTTTAAAAACTAGAAAACAACTTTAATAGAAGAGAAGTAAATGTGCTTAGTTTCAGGCGAAATGCTTAAAGTAGATGATAAAGAAATTTGGTCCCTAAAAAGTGAAGTTTATAAACTGAGTTGTGCTGTTGGTACAGACCAGTGGTCGGATATAGCGCGCTACAAGTAGCGACGCTTTTGTAGTAGCTACATTTTTAGTAGTTTGTAGTGTAGCGCACTACTCTAAAAAAAAAGTAGAGTAGTGAGTGGCTCGATACAGAAAAATCGAAATTTGTAGCGATTTCTGGAAACTACTTTCAAATTAGGTTTAAAAAAAAAAAAAAAAACATTTAATCTGTAGCGTAAGAAAGGAGATGGTGTCCAGATCTTGAGATCTTGTAATTACTATCTATATACAAATATAAAGTTTCCTCCTCTGTTTAAAAGATGTTTTCCTCATCTAATCAATTTTATGTATATGTATGCCAATGTAATATTGAATTGTAAAAATTTGAATCTTTCAACTTTTTAGTCCTTTCTTGCTGCGAATATTCGTAAAAATGGTTCAAAAAAGAAAAGGAAGAAAAAAATGATAACTCTAATTATTACTCCATTTTCAAATAAGCTAACTTATTAATCTCAGCAACTTTTCGAATTTTATCGTTCAATCCTCAAACAGTGTGTGTGTATGCTTTTTATTTCTTTATTTATTTATCTTTTAAGTGGCGAAGTAGCTACTACATCTCAAAAGTAGTTTGTAGTCGCTATATTAAAAAAGTAGTTATTGTTAACTATATTTGTAATAAAGTAGTTGTAGTTCGCTACAAATAAAATGTAGTTTTTCCAACCACTGGAATAGACTCTCTAATGACCAGAGATCAATTTACATTTTTGAGGAGGCAAACAAAAATTTTGTGTAAAAAAAGTATATATTTGTGCGAAGTATTAATTTGCACAATGCAACAAATGTCATATGCAATTCGTGGTCCCTTCAACTCGGCAACTGGAAAAAAAATGCATTCCCGAAAAAGTGCCTATTGAGTTTAGATTCCGAAAAGAGCGATGACAAAGTTTAACTTTTAAAATTAAGCGAAAGCGTGTTCAGATGATCAAAATAGCAGGTGACCTAAAGAGTTTGCGAAAATTTTATTGTAGGCTAATTGCGAAAAATCTAGTGTGGGCAAACACATTGCCAAGTTTTTGATATTATACACTAATGAACAATATATTTAAAAATTCAAAAGTTTGTGCTTCAATATTTTTCTCCCAGCATAAATGATCACGAAAAATAAAAACAAACGGGAAAAAGAGAAGGGAATTTACCGCTATGAAAGGAAATCAATGCGGGATTAAAAAGAGAGAAAGCAAGCAAAAAAAAAATCGATATCGAAGAGAAAAAAAAATCGTCGATTAATCTTTCCACGACTAAAATCGTTCATGGCATAAAATATTACATGGTATAACAGAGATTACGGGATGAAAATAGGGCGTCGAATACATTTTGTGTGGAGATGGAAATTGGGAAATATTATTTTTTACGTTCGCTCGAAAAATAATGAAACACAATTTCCAATCGATCATCCAAAATAATCAATACATTTTTATGCATAAAAAATGCAAAGAAAAACCGCAATTAATCTTCGTAAAATGACGTATAAAATTTTCAAAATGGCATCACAAAGAATCCGATAAAGAGATAAGAATCTTTATTGTTAATAAATTTGGAAGAATGGCGACTTTTCGCAACTCTCGCTTTCGCTGCGTTCTTTTTACCTGAGTCGTTCCTTTTCTGAGACATAAATCATTCATGAAACGACTCAGATTCGCTCTCCGATAAGAGTTTTTCCGAACCGAAACAAGATCGCTTGCAGCTTTTGTCAACCGTTTGTTGAATAATGGAGCAGGCAAAGCAACCATGCCATGTGCTGGATTAGTAGTGAAAATATTTTCTCGCTTTGAATATTTTATGCATTGTATCCGAATTTAAAAGGGATCAAGCGGAGAATTTTTGCCATTTTTTAATTAAAAAAAGGATTTACTGAGATTTTTAGTTTTTCTTTTGCTTTCTAACTCAATAAGTATTTTCGATTTTGAATTTGACTGTTTAAAAAATATTATTTGATGCCATTTTAACTTTGATTATTGCTTTCCAACTCAATGAGTATTTTGTACTTTTAATTCGACAGTTAGCTGGTTTTGACTGATGTATAAAAAATATTATTTGATGCATTTCTAGCTTCGATAAATATTTTTAAAATTGTTAGGTAATTCAATTTGTGTTTTACATTTTGAACTTGACTGTTAGCCGGTTCATTCTGAAGTTTAAAAATATAGTGTGATGTTATTCTTGCTTTGATAAATATTTAAAAATGAAGTTGTTTTCTCTGAAATGTGATGCTTTTTTCTTTTTCTTTTAATTTCGACTGCATGCAGTTAATTGCATGTTTTACTGGTAAACGCTTCTATTGTTGCGAGAAATGGTGGTATTTGGTCGCTTTTAAAATTTTATGCATTGTATCCGAATTTCAGAAGGATCAAGCGGAGATTTTTTACCATTTTTTAATTTAAGAAAAAGATTTACTGAGATTTTTGGTTTTTCTGTGATTTCGAAATTTTGAATTTGATTAGGGGAGAGCGGAGCTAGAAGTTCCGTTTTTTAAACAAGCTCAAAATTTGTTAGGAAAATGTAGTTCTAGAATTATTATTCTGAGATTATAAAATAGAGTAATATATGCCTCTATGATGTAACAACTGTTTTCTGTGTAGTATTTTGTGATTTTTTTTACTAATTAATTTTATAGTACCGAAAGTCAAGAAGGAACAACTTGCTCCTCATTGGGACTAGTTGTTCCACTAGTGGGGCAAGTTGTTCCGATATTAACACAACGATGTTTAATGACATTGATTTCGAGATGAACAGTGTTTCGAGACGAGTAATTTGTTAAAGGTATAATTTGTGATAAAAAAAATGTTGATTAAAAACAAATGTTTATTTAAAAGCTAATAATCAATATCGTCCGAATAATCATATATATATATATATATATATATATATATAACTTAAAACAAACTAAACTTATTTTACATTTTATCATTGATGTCTTGTATTTGAATTTTTAATGATTACCTTTTAAGTACAAATACATATATTAAAGCAGAGTTAATAAGTACAGTAACATTATATTATATTAACATAGTAAAATATAGTAAGAATAGAAAAATTAAGTAAAATTAAATAAAATATTTAACATCTTCTGTAGCTAATAAGATATGATAACTAGTTCAGTCTGCAATCATAACAGAGAACCATCTTTGACTATAAATGATACGATACTTAGCAGACGATCTATAAAAGAGGATAGTGCAAATGGTAACGATAAACTCCTTATTACTCCTTATGCAGGGTTAAGATATTGAAAGTTTGAATCAAAAATAAAAATGAGCCAAAAATATAAATTTAACTTTTTTTACGAGTCCCATGTCCAAAAATTTATATTTAAATCTCCATGGAAAAAATCCCAACATAAAAAGTTTGAAATTAGTACGACCAATATTCACCGAGATGTGAAACGCAGCGTTTTGTGACTTACACTACTTTTTTTTCACTAGCCGTCAATAACACCTTTGGGTGAAAATATAGCGGTTAACAAGTGTTTAAAATTATATGTGTGCATAGAGTGTGATTTTTGAAATTGTTCAAGGTTTTGTAGTGTGTTTTTGCGTATCACGACATAACATTTGCATTTGTTTTTGAATAGCAATGACAAATATAAATACATTGTTTTTCTTACTTTGACGACCTGTCATCCTTCTGAAAGGGCGATAAGTTCCAATCTCATCTTCTGTATGGTCCCTGAAAACTTTGAGCTGGAATATCTCCTTGAGTTTTAATCGCACAACTGTCAATTTTTTTGCGTCAGTAATAGTTTTCAACGGAGATTATTTCTCTAAATATTTGTTAGGGGACCTATAGCCCGTATAAAAAGTTAAATTTTGTATATTTTGACTCATTTTTGTTTTTGATTCAAACTTTCAATATCTTAACTCTGCATCTGATTTTGAACATTTTTGCTATTGGAAGTACCTAGGACCAACGGTTGCGAAAATAAAGGTCTTGCAGGTTAAAATGGAACACCCTGTATATTGGGTAGTTCATCTCACTTCTGATTACAAACAACTACCTCGTATCGCTCTAAAACACCGTTAATGATAAAAAGGAAATTTAATGTCATCAAACTACATCTCCCAAACTTGTTTTTTCCTTCTTTACCATTCCTGGAAAAGGCGGTTTTGATTTGTGTCGCTTTTTTGTCATCTGCGTCATATCGAGCGAAACTTGCGCAATACTTCACCATCCCAAAGAGCTGTCAACTGACTTGAGTCGACATTTGTTAGGATGAAGCATCTAGATCCCATTCATGACGTCATCTAATACGTTACAGCCACCACCTCGGATCTCTGGTTTCGTTTAAGCTTTCACGCCAGCCATCAGTGCAACCTTGATCCACATCTGCAACTGTCCGACGGAAGATTTGCGAGAAATTAATCTTACTTTCTCTAGAAGGGTGGAGGAAATTTTTTAATATGTGCATACTGTAGCTGTTATGGGGTCACGGATTTTCGTCTCACAGTTCATCGAAATTCTTTGAATAAAAGGCGTTAACGTATTTTAATTGCTAGTATAGACGCTCCATTATTCATGCAAAACTCTATTTGGAGCACCAAAACACACATAGATCAAAACATTTCTTACACTCTACAGTTTTGGGCTAATTAGCCAAAATTGTATAGGGAATTGTAGGGAGGATTGGGGCAGCTGCATTTATACGATGATGTAAAATCAAAAAATTACCTCAAGCTTGTCCAGAAGATGTATAGCAGCTTTGAACTCCTGCTGCGACAATTGGAGACGCTGGAAGTAATTTTTCCCATTTTATTTCTGCATGAATGCAGCGCTGTCCCATTCATCCCATCTCTCCCGTATTCCAGATTAAATTCGTCTTTGATTTATTTAGAAAATATATTGCTAATTTCAGCTTTACTTTAATTTTAGAAATTTTATGGAGTTGACTTTCTTAAAGCACGGGAACGTTAAACTCTTAAAATCATTCAAAGATTCTTAACCAATCACAGGATGATGAACAGTTGGTTACCTTAGCCAACTAAATGTAACCGACTCCAAAGCCCTCTATTGTATTGTCTTAGAAGGACACAAAATAAATGAGATAAAATGGCGTATTTTTTGTATCCAAAAAGGGAATTCAGGAAATTCTTTCTATTGTACGAGGCCTAAGAATTATTCATAATATTTAGCTTTGTATCTAGTGCTATTTGCTGTAACTATGGCCCGCATTGGTCAATTTTGCGCCACTTCAAATTCTGTAGTATACAGTTGAGTCTTAAAAGTTCGGCCTATGTAGCCTGAAAAGTGACCGAGCCTGTGGACGTGCCAGGTTATCGAGAATGCCCGTTCAGCAGGTCGACAAGGGGGGGGGGGATTTCGCCGGGTTTTCAAGAGCTGAAATTATAAAATTGTTCTGGCAAAATTATAAAATAAGTTTTCTGCTCTTTGTTTTACAAAAAAAAAGTTGGTAATATTGTACACAGCTCATTGCATCTATCAATAAGAGTCCAGTTCTAATTGTAAAATTTCCCTCTATGTTATAAGTATGGCTAAGAAGAGTTCAAGTCTAACTAAAAAAATTAAATCTGTGTTATAAGTCTGGCCAAGTAGAGTTCATATCTAACTATTAAAATTTAACTCTATGTTATAAGTCTGGCTAAATAGAGTTCAATTCTAACTTTTCAAATTTAACTCTGTACTATAAGTCTGGCTAAGTGGAGTTCAATTCTAACTTTTCAAATTTAAATCTGTGTTAAAAGTCTGGCTAAGTAGAGTTCAACTCTAACGTATTAATATTACTAATATAGCTTAACTTGGCAAAATATAGTGTCAAACACAAACTTGGCCGCCATGGTACCTTTCACCCGGTTGAGCTAGAAATGGCAGGTACGAAGTTATCATTGGTTAAAATAAAATAAAGCTTGATTAATAGAATTCTAAGTTACAAGCTTTGCTCAATGGAATTCCATTCTAAAACTTCTCCATTATAATAAACTGGACTAAAAGAATTCGGTTTCAGTCAAGTTCTGCTAATTGTAGCTCAGCTACAGTTGAATTCCAACCGTTTTAACCTGGGGGAAATGATGGTGATTCTTTCTAAGGAGAAACATGTAATGGTATTCGGTATTCTAGACTCCGATTTCTCAGAAAAGTTTTACAAACACAACTCTAGCATCTTTTCCTTTACGAGTTTCTCGGGCTGTTTCATGATGAGTTTAAACATTTCTACGTTTCAAAATGAAATTCTCAAGCAAATTTTGTGTTAAAATAGAGGAAATAAAAATGTTTCAGGCGCAGGTGAGGAAACTGCGCAAATCTTAACAAGAAAGTTATTTTCGCTGGGCCCATTAGAGTAATTACACAGAAAGTAAACTCTCCAGCTAGACTGTAATCGTGTAAAATTACTTTTATGGTCCTTGCGCTTAATCTTAAATGCATTCTTATACGGAAGATAAATTTGTGTTCCTCGTACGCTTAATTTTATGATTACGAAATGTGTGGTAATTTTTTAATATTAAATGAGTGGAACACTCACTTGCATGTTATTAAAAGGGTTTTGAGGAATAGCAGTAAGCTGTGATGATTAAACCGTATCTGTGGTTGCCGTATTTTTAATTATTGTATTTAATGTGGTGTTTTAACGAGTTGCATTCATTATTTTCGAACAATGTTTCGGATGAGTGTCTTCGTGCGGTAATCTGTATAGTAAGTGAGAAGTTCCGTTTAGAACTAAACGAGCGTACTTTCATTATACCAACATCGATTTTTTTGCATCATATTAAAATTCTTTCCAGTTAGCTAAGGTTACATATTATTTGCCTTCTAAACATTTAAAATTCATTTCTAGGAGCAATATATACCTCTTTCGTGTTAAAAATATCTGTTAGGTCAAACTGTCTCAAACTGTCAGGGACACAGTTGTAACTTCAAAACACGTGTCTACATTTTTTTGCTTTTTTTTTTTTTGCTCATAAACGTCGTTTACTTATCGTTTGCATGTAAATTTTAAAGTCTCTTAGCTAGTCTTTCGTTTACAGTAGTATTTTCCGACAGATTAACAACAACATTTTACGACTATTTCATCATGAACAGTTTTGGATAAAACATAATAATAAGAGTCTCTCATTCATTTTGAACTTTTACTTCTTTCAATTTAGGCAGTTCGTGCTGTGGAGAATAACATAAGGACTTCTGAACTTAGCATAGAACTTTCGGCAATGCCTATTAGGATTAACTAGAAAATCGTCCGTCTAAGTAAGACGGGTGAAAATTGCTTCTACATTTGAACGAAGCCATTGCCCGTTTGGTGATATTTTAATAGTTGAAATTGTAACCCTAACTCCAGTGGATTAACCCTAAACTCCAGTAGGTAGCGTTCATTATTGACCATTCTTTCGTTTCTTCAATCCCCTGAAATGACACGGCGTCTCGCTCGTGATCCTCGTCCTGTTGCTTCGACAGACGAACTTTGGTTGTGCATGCAAACAATATGGAATACTCTTCCGCAGGCAGATATTCAAACTTTGTTTCACTTCATGCCGAGTCGTGTAGTAGCTCTTATTGCGGCGCGTGGTGGCCACACAAAATACTAATTTCTATCTCTTTTTATTGTTTGTTTGGTTTGAAAATGTAGTCATTTATTTGCACCATTACCACTCAACTGTGTATTAAATTTCATTCAAGTATGATGTTACCTTCATGGTGTTGCAATTTTCACAAACAGTATATGAGGATAAGAAGATCTTAGAGCTGACTTATTATTCATAGTTAGGAGATTATATTAGGTTAGGAGGCGCATGGGCGCCTCCGGAACTTAAAATTTTCAGAGGGCGAAAATTCTCAATATTCCGAATGGAACTCCAATTTTTCCCAAATGATGATAATTTTGCAGAATATAACTCCAAATTTTGCCGAATGATGATAAGTATGCCGAATGAAACTCCAAAGTTTGCCGAATTGAAGACCAAACTTCGCGGAATGATGATAATTTTGCCGAATAGAGTTCCAAATTTTGCCGAATCGTCAGACAAAACTTGCCGAATAAGGAAATTTTTGGAAAGTCACAGTGACCTTCCATCGAGTCCCCCTTAGAAGTCCACCCCGCGCTGTGTAACCAAAAATATTTTTTATATACCTTCACCTTAAAATTAACATTCATGCACAAAATAAGCTCTTTCCAAAACTTTGCACTTTGAACAACTTGGAAGTTCTTAAACAGCATTTTTTGGAAGCAAGTGAGAAATTCATAATTAAGTTAATATGTTATTTTACCTTAAACTAATTTGCGCTTTTACTAAGTCACAAAACGTTGCTGTAATTATTCCATCACAGAACTGAAGTGATGATTAAAGGTCCTGGCACCGATTTGTCATTCTGATTTCTTCCATTCAAGCATTTCAGAAACAAGAATAAAGGAAGAGCTTATAATTATTCGCAGGCTTGAATTATTCCACTTTAAACATTTCTCATGTTTAAGAATGCTTTGTTTTTTTTTTTTCACTCCGTGAATTTTCAAACCAATCGGATAATAACTATACCTGCAACTGTTCGAAACTTTTTTACATCTTTGGATAAAATATTAAGTCAGGAGCTGAAATTTTTTAACGCCTCTACAAGCGTATTTCACGCGTTAAAAATCGAAAATATGCCTCGAAAATACTATCAAGCGCATTTTCAAGCTTTATATTTTAAGTAAAAATTTTTGTATTGAGGAAAATTGAGGGAAAAAGCAATTGAAATTTAAGTGTATTATTTTTGAATGCTTTGCTATTTTTTAAAATACAAAAAGTCAAACATTCTAAATGTCTTCTTTCCCTATCATTTTGCATTTCATCGTTCGCTTTTTTTTTCCTTTTCTTTTCTTTCTTTTTTTTTTTTTTTTTTTTTGTGTGTGTATGTGTGAGTGCGTGTGATTTTTTTTTTTCATGGTGTGTGAGTGTGTGAATGGACTGTGTGTGAATCTTCTTTGTTTTCGCATATTTACACCTTGACCTTCACTCCTCTAAAAAAAAATATCAAGGGGTATTTAAACTCCTTGAAAAGACGCTCTTCACATGTATTAACAACACATTTCACAAAAAAACAAGGAATCGAATGAACAGTTGTTATAACCATTTAACTCACTCATTCCCTATGTAGTGGGTGTTAAGGGTTTTCAAACATGGTGTTACTAGACAAACCGTGTTGCTAAGGTAACCATTGGTTTTTACTCCAGTATAAACAACAGCTGGAAAATACTTTTTGAAGAAACCTCATCGCCACCTTAAGTAAGCTTGCCGTAATGCTTCATTTTTTGCCTGTTTTGATTTCGCTTTACCTATTAATTATGTGAAGCACGTTTTTTTTTAGGTGAAGGAATTCCTGGAAGCTATTTTTACTTGGACACTTTTCGCTCAATAAATTTTCCAAGAAATTTAATTAAAAGGAACAGAAATATATTTTTTCTTTCCTTAAACCATATTAAGAGTCGCAGAGCATTTTGCAAATGGGTTAGTAACAGAACTGCAGAGTCACGAGTCTGTCCTGCTGATTTCGGGGATATGGGGCCGGACGTAGGTTGTAAAACTTCAGGAGTTAAGAATCGGTAATTTTTTCTCCGACTCCGCAACTCTGCCAGATCTGTGGAGTCGGAGCCCAGCTGATTTCGGAGGAAAGGAACCGAACCCATCGGCTTTAAAATTCCAGGAGTCGATCATTTTCGCTCCAGCTCTGCCAGAACTGTGGAGTCTGAGTTCGGCTAGTTTTATAGTAGACTAGCGGTACCCGCACGGCTTTGCCCGTAGTTGAAAAATGAAAGGTCATTTGGTTCGCCTGTATAATTACAAATAATGGATGATGAATTTCTCGCCAAGTTGCTATGTTAGTTTGGTCGCCCATGTTGCGGTTCCACGTTACGATAATTTGGTAATTTACTCGTCTACGTTATGATAATTTGCTCGGTAAAATGTTCTTTAAAATTGGAATAGAAAATGAACAAAATCGAATTTTTGAAAAATCGCTTCAAAGTGCTCACCCCTATGCTACGAACTAATCCCGTGCCAAATTTCATGAAAATCGGTTGAACGGTCTATCCGCTATGCGCGTAACAGTCATCCAGAGTCATAGACTTTCAGCTTTATTATTAGTAAAGAAGATAAAGATGAGCCGAACGCAGAGGCTTTAAATTTCCAGGAGTCGGAGTCGGTTATTTCCTCTTCGACTCCGCAAGTCTGCCAGGATTCTGGAGTCAGAGCCATACTGACTTTGGGGTAAGCGTAAAGAAATCGTAGTTGGAGTCCATCATTTCCCCTACAACCTCCATTTTTGTGAAACATAAGCTGATAAAATTGAACGTCCTATCTTTCAATTGTCTGTGTACCTGCGATTAATCTTAGTTTGTTCACAGTTTAAATGCCTCTAAGAGGGGAATTGTAAAGATCTTAAAAGTATCTTAACATGATTCAAAACTTCGTTTTTCAGTTTCTTGATCACAGCTTTATTTTGCGAATTTAGTAGGCATATCTGCACAAAAACTAATGTTTTTCTACAGATTGGAAAAATTCGCATCGTTGGATCTTGTAAATAGATTTTTGTGAAGTTATCAATATTTTACTTCTGTGTTTTTACTTCCTTTTACAAAAAAGGAAGTATTGTATTCGCGAAAAAATTTTCACTCAAAAATTGCCCTTAATTTCCATTTTGCTCACCCCCAAATGAATGTTGAGTTTTTTTTTCGATTCGACCACATGCGGAAAAGTGCCTAAGAATGTATAGACACGCGAAATATCCATTTTGACCATCACCGAGGTAATTACAACGACTTTTCTCGTGACGTCTGTATGTATGTGCGTATGTGTGTATGTGCGTATGTGCGTATGTGCGTATGTATCTCGCATAACTCAAAAATGGTATGTCCTAGAAAGTTGAAATTTGGTACATAGACTCGTAGTGGGGTCTAGTTGTGCACCTCCCCTTTTGGTTGCTTTCGGATGTTCCTAAGGGGGTCTTTTGCACCTTTTTGGGGGGAAATCATTGTTAATATCAATGCAAACTTAAGTGGTGTTACAATTTGGCGGACACTTGGCGATATATCGCCAGTCTTTTGGTCGCCAAGTTTTGTCGCCAACTTGGCGGAAAATTTGGCGATTTTTTTTTTATCTGGTTTTAATTTGGCCATCGTTTTTAATATTTAGAGATTAAACTATTGAATCACATTAAAATTGCCAATAATGGGAAAATGACATTAAAATGGAGTAAAAGGAAGTCATGTGAGGCACACATCAGCTCGTTTTAATTATTCATTGTAGCATAAAAATCGTGTTTTGTGTTCACACACAATATCATAACCGATATTGTGTTTTTTAATTCGATATGATACACAGTTAAATACTCATTAAATCCGTTCTTAGCTCTTTTAGTTTTATCGTTTTTCAAGCAAAATGTTTAATACATTCAAATATTGTTCTCATTTTTTCATTCTTTAAACAAAGTTGCCCACCTGGGGGGGAAGGGGGTCATGGCGCAGACAGCGCCACTAAAATTTTTAGGGGGCTTTTGGAAGTATTTTTTCCATTATGGGGCGCTCTTGCTTTTGGGTGAGTCTCTACGATATTGAGGGGGTGCGCCCTTGCTCTTTTGGTGGGGGAACCCCTGCTTTAAATTTCGCTACTCATAAGAAAAAAGTACAGCTGCATTTTCAGTGGAGAGTTGGCGGTAAAGACGATTCTATATGAACTTGGCTAACAGGGAAAATGAAAAATTTGATGCGCATATTTCATTTCTTCTAAGTGTCCCTACTTCGAAATCGGCAAACTGGCATCCTAAATATTAACAATGATTTTTTTCTGCCTATAAACCTAGTTTTTGCTTTTCCATCTTCATCGGTGGTCGAACAGTGTGATTAACAGTATTTTTTCCCCCATTTTCTTGAAATGAGAAGTGAATTATCTTTTTTTTTTTTTTTTTTTTTTTTTTTTCAAAAAGTTAAATGAAAATAAAACTTAATTCAATGATACGGCAGTGATGATGCCTCTTCTGAGATTTTTCCAGCGTTGCCCAAGCCCTGAGTTTTCATCGTTGGAAGAATAGATTGCTTTGTCCTGCGAAAGCAAAAAAAAAATCTTTGTTGTTCAATAATCCAAAATTCTGGTAGCCGCTTCTAATTTAATCATGTTTTAATGATCTGTCATTTGAATAAATTTCGATAATCTGGCTTTTAAAGAATTGTGTTCCTGAAGGCTGATGAAATCAATTACTTAGAATGCATGCACACAAAATACCTTTTATTTGCAAGAAATGTGATTTTCATCGTTACAAAAAAAATGAGAAATAGTTGCATATTTTTTCCCCTAAAATCAGAGCAAGCAATGAATATTTCATTAAACTACTCTGCTCTTAAAGTTAAGTACAGCAGGAAATCCAACTGGATATTCACTTAAGATCAAATGGAATTCCAAATGATGTTACGGGCGTAGCTACACCCTTATTCCCCATTCCCTTTGACCAGCAAATTCAATTTGGCATGGAAAACTTTCTCTTGCTCCGGTGTAAAACTTGATTTGAGTGTAAGTAACTTTTATTTGCTGCCAGTATTTCGGAGAAATGTCGCCAGATATTTTTGAGGAATCTTGGTGATGATTAATGGCGCGAGTGCGAATTGTTTGGATAAAGTCTTCGCTGAATGAGAAATGATAATTTCATTCATCTCGATGCGCTGCGGAGTGTTTATATACAGAGAAAAAAAGATCTGGGTTGAAGTTGAAGTTATCTGTCAGTTCAATGATATTGATGGTATTTTGCCATTTTTAAAGGTCATGGTGATAGAGATAAGCTCTCGTTTTTTGGAAGTTATATTGCGTCTGTATCGTTTTGATGAAGAATGAAAACATTGCTGCTGTCATATCTGCCATTTTGCGCAAGTTTTTCTTTTCTCTCTCTCTCTCTCTTTTTTTCCTCGGCTATTTTTCTTAAGGTTTTAGTTATGGTGTGTCCATCAATCGAGCCCTGTATAGACTACTTCTGCTAAAGTCACTCCCACAAATTTTTTGCTTCCCAATTCCATTAAAAATTATGAAGAAGCTTCTGAAAGCAAAGAGGTGTGAGTTCCAAAATAAAAATTTGAAGATAATTGATACAAATGGTAGCTCCTATTTTGGGGCAAGAGATGGTACTTGTAACCCTAACAGGTACTACTATACAGCATGATTTAGAAAACTTTTCAATGAAATTTATTAGTCGTTTATATTAACAAAATAATTGAAGATGTCATCTCCTCAAAAGCAACAGTACGATACCTTACTATTATTCCTGGGCTCAGATATCTTACTGTTGCTCTGAGGCGACAATATATCGAACCCAAATAAATTGATTTCTCTTTCGGTTCAGTTCTGGTTTTCGTTTCGATTAAAATAACGGTTCGTTCGGTTTTCGATTTAATTCTTGTTCGAAACCTGGTTTTGTTAATCAAGGTCATGGGCGCCCATATGCATAATTTTAAGGCGGGGATGCTCAGATATTGTCTCCATGGTTTAACAGGATATTTTCCCCATAGAAACTGATTTCAGTGCAGATTAGACTTATTAAAGTTTGACATTTTTAATAAATTATTCATTGATGGCTAGAGAAGAAATGTTTTTACATTTTTGCAAAGAAAAAAGTACTAAAAGCAAGGAGGTTCCAATTTCTAAGGCTTGAGCCCCCTCTTGCCCTCCTATATGGGCGCCCTTGATCAAGGTGTGATGTTTTGAGATAGCTTGCGTTGTAGTAAAAGCATGAATCTCGTAATGTTTAGCAGTTCGTTGCTCCACTAAAGCAATAAATAAATATTAAATAATTATTGAATAATTATTAAAAATTACTCCTAAGCAGAAAATTTTGCAAATTAACAACACAAAAACTGTTTGCCAGTGACGCCTCTAACTTCGAATCCTGGAACACCCACTGTCAAATGATCTGACGAACTTTGCAGAAGGGGTTGGGAAAAAATCAACAAGTGTAGTAAGTAGATAGTAGGACATTTGAGAAAAATAAAACATGAGACTATCCAGTACATGACTGATAACAGTTGATATGAGAGATCGTACGAAAAACATACATCTGCTTCACAAACAGAGAAAATTACACATCTGAAAAATCGAGTTCTCTTTTTTTCTCGCAAGACGAACACGGAAGAATATATTTCTGCATTTGAAAGCAAGAAATTATTAGGAGTAAACAGGGTTATGAAGAAAAACTTCTCAAGAAAAAAAAACATCAGTTTTGCAAATGTTTTCACTCTACTGACAACAGGAGAGAAGAAAGAGGGGGGTCTTATCAAGGGAGTGTTCCTTCCCCCCTCGCGCTATCTCCGGGTGCAATTTGGAAGTGACGTCTGATCCCTCACCTTCCCCCACCCCGAATTCCGGCTTTTCTCATCATCTTCGTATCTCAGAGCACGCGATACGCCAGAGAAAGAGAGAGAAAACTCATTTCGCTTTCTTTGCGAGTTCGCCGCCTGTTATCGTCTGCGAAGGCACCCCCTGAGGGACTTTTTGGATATCGAGGCCCCTCTCTTATTCTTGAATTATGTTGACTCAATTGGCTTTTAATCAACTGGTGCCCGGGATCAAGGGAAGGTTAGCAGGGGGATGGAGTACAAATTCCGAAAGGTTTCGTGTACGGGAAATATGAAATGATTTCATCTTTATTGCGTTCGAAATGAGAAACTCGATTAGAACTTTTTGAAAGCTTCCGAATTTGGTAAAATGGGATTTTTTTTCTCCTGAGACATTCTATGTTCAGTTTCGTTTGCTATTTTTTTTACCTCAATCAATAATGTTTTTAATTTAAAGTTAATTTTGGTTTTCAAACTTTTCAGACAACTTTGAAATTCTTTTTTTTTACGGAATTTCGAATCGTTCAACGGTTTATTAAAACTGATTAATTCAACCGATCAACATCACATATTCCCGATCTTTATGGATATTCCCACAAACATTCCAAAATGATTCAGTAGTTACGATTAGAACATTCAAACAAAAACTTTTTTTCCAAAAAAAGAAAATACTTTTTTTTTTTCAAAAAAAGGAAAATGCCATTTGATTTTGAAAGAAATCTCCGGGAAATATTGCTTTGTTTACTAGTTTCTGACATCTTCACTTTTTTTTTTTTTTTTTTTTTTTTTTTGCCTAGAATAAAATATTTTATCCTCATTTTTCCCATTAAAAAACTAAAAGCCTTTTTTCCACTTTTTCTTCTTCTTCTTCTCTTATTATTGTTTTTTTTTTTCAGCTTTGAGAAGCTCATTAGTTCATGCCTTGAAGGCAGTTTTGCGGAAATGTTTGGTTTTCTATTGTATCTAATTTTGCTGAAATGGCAAAAAAATAAAAATAATAATAATGATAATAATAATCTTTTGCTGTCCTTTCGGTTTCAACACAAAATATTACGATTCAAAAGGGGTTTTAATGATGGAATTGACAGTAGTGACGTATGTAGTGGATCAGCGGCACTGGCACCCAACCTACGTCCCTGTGACTAAATGAGGCCCGGAAAGCTTAGTCACGTGGTCCGTTATTATGTTTAATGTTACTAATCGAGTATTATGTTCTGGAGTCTACCAAAATAATCAATCATCTGCATTTGGTGTTGATAATGATTGTTGCAAACTTGAAGCCAAATAATCAAAAATTGGTTTCTAAAAATCAGATGGAAATTTCGTATTAATAAAATAGGCTTGAAGTAATGATAACAGTTCTAGTTTATAATTTCTCTTTCCTTTTCCGTGTGTTTTTATCCAGAAAAAAAAATATATTTAAGTTTTATGAGTGTCTTGACCCACGAGGTTCATTTTAGTATGAGGTGTGGCCCATGGGTAAAAAAGGTTAGGCATGGCTATGGTTGATCATAGTATTTAAAGAGCAGTAAAGTGTGTGGATGCATTGCTAATTTCTCAAGCGGATGTTTTAAGCTATTAATTTAAAGCAGAGACACCTAAGTTTAAAATGAATCATAGCAATTTAGTATAAGTAATTTTTCGTTTGAATGAAATTAAATTTCCAGTTACATTGATAGTAAGTTATGCAAAGCATATCATAGCAGTTAAACGAAGCAAAACATTGAGCTGGCATTGGATATGTTACAATTTAATCCGCATATTTTAGTTTATGAATGAGGTAGATCAAGACAGTTAACCAAAATTAAATAATGGTGTGATTTTGGATTTTTTTTCTTGTATAAATACTTTTAAGTGACTAGATACTGTTAAAATATTGATCCCTATTTTACATTTGATATTATTTGAATTATTTTTGGAAAGATGCCTAGATGGGATCGATTATTATATCTCCAAGTTAAGTCTTCAATCTTTAGCAATATGCACGCCAAGTCACCCACCGCAGCAAAGTGTTTATGTATTTTAGCCAGGATATTTTCAGCTCTTTTACAAGCTTCTATCATACGTTGAAAATTGGAAATGCACCTCAAAAATTTTGTCAAGCGTATTTTCACTTTGAGTATTAAAAATAAATATTGCATCGTGAGAAATGAGAGAAAGAAAAAAGAAGCCTTCGGAATTACAAAAAAGAAAAGAAAAAAAGATTTTTTTTCAATTAATTAATTTATTTATTTATTCTTTATTTATTATTATTAGGATAATAACAATTATTATTTTTTCAAATTCAGAACTCCCCAAATTTTAAAAATCAAAATCGTGCGCATCTCTTCTTTACTTGCCATCTTCCATTTCATCCTTAGAAAATAAGTTTTTTTGGGGGGGGAGGACATTACTGGTATGATCTTTACTGATTCAGCATTTTTTATTCCTCTAACAAAATGTCAAGCAGTATTTTCTTGCTTTGAAAAAAGCACCCGAACTATATCTTTGTATAATTTGAAGCGCCTCCCGATATAAAACGGAAGTGATATTACTTTTCGCGTCTTGGCAACACATAAACTTACCCAGCAGATTGATCCATGGTTATTAAAACTGATGCAAATTCCCTGAAACATACATGAAGACATAAATTTATGCTACATTGCGGATAAACACGGAAGATAATAACTCAGGATTTCCTTGCTCCTAGTGAAGATTAAAATTATGAAAGTAAATAATCTAATGGAACCTAAACTATGAATGGCTACTGATAACTATCCACTCATTACAATGTTTGACTCGCTAAATTTAAAATGCGCCAAGTCATAAAATGTGAAAACGTAAGCGTGCTGTTAATGACATACTTTTAACGTAATTGTCTGTGACATTCGTGCATGAAATACGGCGTATAACATTATTTCCTTATTTTGGACGTTCTCTCAAGGCTAGGGTCCTTTACGTCAATAAAACCAAGTGTATGGGAGATTATCCTACTGAATAAAACAGAGCGGAATTCTGAAAATGACGAAAAAAAAAAGAGAATGGTAGATGACAAGAAAATAAAGCCAGGACGTACATAAAAGCTCTCTTGTGAAAGTTCAGTAATTTGAATATAATGATGCAGAAAAATAATAGTTAAACTCGAAAATTAACTGACACTAGTTACTTAGCAAAAATAACTGACAATAATTTTCGGAATCAAAACAGTGACTAACAACTGATTTAACATTTAAGGTAAAACACCAGTAGTGGCCAGTGCTTCAATAGCAGCCACTTCAAGTTTACTTTTGCACTTTGAAGAAAGAAATGGACAATAATAATATTTTTTTTTGTTGGTACTTAATGTAACTATTATATTGAATCACTTTTTTTCATCAGTTATTTGAATTTAAAGTAAGTAATGTAAATACTTTGAATGGGAGAATGTCAGTTGGCAACTACTGAAACTTTCAGATTTTGGATTTCTGCTGGATCAAATTTGAGGTTTGAGAAAACAAATTGATAAAAATTGAACAAATTTAAATTCTGGCATATTTAGAAATTGGCAAGATTCAGAAAGCGTTTGGCAATAAAACGTTCATTCAGTTTCAAGAGGGGCAATTAATTTTGTAGATATATAGTTTAAAATATACTAGTACTGTGGCCAGTACTAGTGCGTTTTAAACCTTGAAGTGACCAATACTGAAGCACTCGCTGCTACTGGTGTTTTACCTTACTTCTATTCTTCTATTGTTATAAATAAAATATTTTCCCCTTGGTTCGTTGTTTTCTTTCTAATTTGTTTCTGTTTTTGAAGTGATAACTTCTTATGGGAGGGTAAACCGATTTGTGACATATGCGCGTAACGGCGCAATTCTTGTCTGGCACTCCTTTCGTTAGCACGTACGACAGAAGCGCGCATGGTCGGGGAAATTTTGTTTCTTTACTATTTGAGTCAGCTATAAGCGTTTAGTGATAGTAGAAAAAGTAATGAAACTAACAGAAGATGGATGATCGTCACAACATAACGCAATCTCCTAACTAAAGGTGAGTTTAATAATACAATATAATACCAATAACATTGTAAACAATATATATTCAAATCAGCATTTAATCTTTAAATTTATTTTCAAAACAAAAACATTTTTGCGATTAGTTACACTAAAAATATCTAGCTTCATTTAAGATTTTGAACTGTGATAAGGTGTACATATTTTAAACGAACTTCATCCCCGCAGACTCTGCAACGCGGGGGTAGGGGACGACCGAGAAAACAAAAATAATAAATGAACATTTAATTTCTTCATCACAGAGTAAAATCTAAAATGTTTCGTAAGTTTGAGTGTTTTTTTCTGATAAACGAAATATTTAGAGACGACGCGTCATTTAATCTATTGTTTTTGCGCTGACTTCAAAACTTATGTTTAAAAGTAGTCTGAATGGTGATCAAAGAATAAAATTATTTTTCATTTAGAGCAATTTTGAAGTCGGTTCTATTTTTTCTTTTTCAATTTTTTTTTAAATAAAAATCTAACCAGCAAGTATCTTTCTCTCTCTCTCTCTTACGTATTCAAACGTTCAATATTTATTTACAAATCATTATTTTAGGGCTATTCAAAGGGAAGTCTGTCTTGAAAATGATGATATTAAAATTATTCCATCTTTTAAACGTATTGTGCAATTAAAGCGTCAAAATATAAGAGGCAGTTGGCGTAGCAGTTTATCAGAATGATCTTGATTGTATAAATATTGTCACTCCAAATATAGGATTACTTGTTAATAATGCTACAAGCTTTAATACGGCTACACAAAACGATACTGGTGAAATATGTATAGTGGAATGTCTCAATGAAGCAAAGCAACAATTATTGCCAACACATATATATATCCAAACAAAAGTATTTCAAGCATTATTCAATTTATTCATAAACAGCTTTTAAATTATACACAAGAAGGTTCTGCTTTAGTTAATGAAGATTATTATACAATTCCTTTAATTTTAATCAGAGATTTTAATGTTAATTTTGCTTCTAATCGAGTTAAAAATCTAGTATCGTTTCCACAATCGAAGTTACAATTACAAATGATTAATAAGACAGAAGAAGTCACTACAAGTCATGGAACTGTACTTGATGCAGTCTTCGCAAGATTTTTAGATAACATACCAAGCAAAAACTTCGTTGCTTATTATAGTTACCATAAGCCAATTGTTACCTTCATAGGATTAAATAATGATAATAATTTAATCCTATGAAAGTTATCACTTATGCCGAGCGTCCTGTGACGCACTTTTTTTTTTTTTTTTACCAAAGCATATGCAAGGTGCAAGCGTATTTCAGGCATTGAAAATCGGATATGTGGCGTTAAAATTCAGAAAAGCGTATTTTCACCATAAATGTAGTAGTGTTAACTAAATACATAGCAAGAAACTGATAGCATGAAACTAGCCACTACAAGTCATGGAACTGTACTTAATGCAGTCTTTGCAAGATTTTTAGATAACATACCATGCAAAAACTTCGTTGCTTAGCCAATTGTTACTTTCATAGGATTAAATAATGATAATAATTTAATCCTATGAAAGTTATCACTTATGCCGAGCGTCCTGTGACGCACATTTTTTTTTTTTTTTTACCAAAGCATATGCAAGGTGCAAGCGTATTTCAGGCATTGAAAATCGGATATGCGGCGTTAAAATTCAGAAAAGCGTATTTTCACCATAAATGTAGTAGTGTTAACTAAATACATAGCAAGAAACTGATTCCATGGGCCAACAAGACCACCCAGTAAACGAGCAACCGTCTGTAAAAATTAAAATAAAAAAATACTTATACAACAAAATTTTCGAAACAAACAACAGCAAATTTCAATTGACTAGCGCAGGATGTCGTTCTTTTATGTGAAGCAAACTGCTTTTGCCCCTTTTTACTTCCGAGATTCGCGACAGCCAGTGGTTGCCGCTACGAAGTTGTGAATGGGGGGGGGGGGTAGTTGGAATTTTAAAAATATTACATACAGTGGGCGTCGGTTACTTGAATCAGCAGTTGAATCAACCGCTTTATTGAATCAAAAGTATATTGCGTGAAAAACAGAACAAATTCCAGCTTTATTGAATTAGCCGCTTTATTGAATCAGAAACTTTACTGAATCAAAACTGTTTAGATAGAACAAACGTGATTCAGGTAAGCGGCGGCCACTGCGCCTAATATTCGGATATTGAAAAGCAAAATAGTACACAACTTTTCTTTCCCTAACATCTTCCATTTCATTCTTAGAAAGTTGGTCTTTTTCTGGAATTCGTCAGTTATGGTATTTATTGTTTTCGTATATTTCACTTCTCCAAAATAAATTTCATTCCTTTAAAACTGTCAAGGAGTGTTTGCACACCTTGAAAAATCTCTAGCTATACCTCTGCTGGCAGTCATAGAAATGAAAATTACATTTAACCATTCAACCAATATTTTACTATTTACAAAATATTACTGAAATTGTATTGCAATATTTTCTCAATGAATTTTATATATACAGTAAATTACCGCCCAATAGAAAGGACTAAAGCAGAAATGCATGAAATACACCGCCAGCTCAGTCATTTGCAGCCGAGGACTGCAGTTTCGTGCTTATTAGCACTCATCAGCCCGGCATAGGAAAGTGACTGAGCTGGAGATGAAAAACCTTTAATTTTTCATGAATATTTGAATTTTCGGCAAAAGGTCCGATTTAGGTTTGAATTTTCCTAATCAAGAAAGTTTTCTTTCATTTGTCAAATTATTACTAAGATTAAAGTAGGCACTAATAACATCATTCATTGATCAGTTGTCTTGTGTATCGTCACCGTCTTGTGAACCTTTTGCAAATGTTGATTGAAAATTACATTTTAATAATCCATCAGTTTTTGAATTAGTTGCCAAATTATATTTCTTGTGAACTTCGACTCTCTTTTAAATATTAAATTGATAACCGACGTTTTTTTTTTCTTTTTGTTTGATAATTTAATGATATTTATGAATATATTTATCAGACTACAAAACAGAGATCAACTCGATATCTGTTCTGTAGTCAGATAAAACCGACAAATCGTCATTTTAACATTTCGAATTTTTTGTCGTAACAGGCTTATCATAGCGTAATTTCTCGCGAAAGAAGTGCGGAAGCCCTTTTGACTTCAGAACCTTTTGTGATACATAAATAGTCTCACTTCTATCTATTTTGTGAAAATTCGCGAGAAAATAAAAAGATGTGCAGGAGCTGCTCTCCCATGAGCTCTTATGCAGATTAAGCCCTGTTTTTTATGGATTAAAGTGATCTTCCATCAAGGGCGCCCATATAGGGGCAAAGGGGGGACTCGAGCCCCCCTTTAAAATTAGAACTTCCTTGGTTTTAGTCCTTTTTTCTTTGCAAAAAAGTAAAAACATTTCTTCTCCAGCCATTAATGAATAAGTTATTAAAAATGTCAAAATTTAATGACTCTAATCTGTCCTGAAATCAATTTCCACGGGGAAAGTATCCAGCTAAAACAAGACGGAAATATTTGAGCCCCCCCCCCCCTTGCAACGTTGCATATGGGCACTCATGTCTTCCATTGAGAAGTCATCTCTCCCTTCAATAATTTCAGGAAAAATTCTCCTCGAGCATTTTTTCTCTTACCTGCGTTGTGTTTGTGTGACTTCCGAAAAAATAAAAAATATTTTTATTTATAATTGGAAAAATAATTTTTAACGTATCAGAAATTGTCATGTTCCTCGTGTTCAAACATTATTTTCGTTTTACATTTCAGACGGTGATAAATTTTCACGAGAAATGAGAAAATGTTTAACCTGAAAAGGAAAAAAGGCGGGAGAAATGACTACTTACAGGGACACCCCAATGGGAGCTCATGGGTCATGGGAGGTCACTGTGACCTCCCGGAAATATACTTATTCGGCAAATTTGTCTGTCGGTTAATCAAATTTGGAGACATAATTTGGAGACATAATTTAATTTGTCGAAAGTCCCTTTTCATTAGACATACCTATGTGTGCATACCCATATTTTTTTATTCGGCGAAATTTGAAGTTCCATTCGGCAAGTTAAAAATTTCCGCCCTCCCCAAAATTTAAGTTCGGAACACCTCTAGTTACTTATTCCCTTCTTCGCCTCTCTTCACCATAATTAATCTTTATCCCCAAACCAGCAAAATTTTAAAAAAAAAACAAGAAACGTATCTTGCTGCCTAAAAAAGACAGGAGGAGCCCATTGGGCCTCTCATTGATAGGTTGTTAAAAAAAAAATTTGATCATAAGCAAAGAAAAAAAGTCTCGAATATTATGATTTTCTTTTCATTTTTCTTCAGTAGATGGCGCTACATGATTTGATTCGTCCCGCATTCCGATAGAAACATGAAATGCAAATTGGGCGGGCATCTCTGGATTGCAAACACATGGGATCTGAATTTCGTTTTCCCTGCGAAATTTACATCCTCGGTAACATGTGCAATAAAACATTCATGCAAATTTTTCATCCATTGCCAACATAAGCTCCTTCCCTTATTTCTGCGAGGGGAGGAAGTGTTGCCGTCTCGTGGGCATAAAATATTTTATTGCGCATAAAATAAGCGGAGAATGCTTTGTTACTGGAACTGGCATTTTTATAGTCGGAGTTTAACTCCAAGAAATGAGCCGTTCTGCTTGCCGTGCGATTTAAGTACGCCGCTGGGATGGGATGCGGTTGAGGGAGCGATGGTTTTTCGGACGCTTTTTAGGGTTATTGGACTGTGCGAGGATCATCTGTTATAGCTTTCGTCGCCGCAAAAGCATAACTCAGCAAAAACATTTATCTTCTGTTATGAGTCTGGACGCAGATATATTACGGCAAAAATATTCCGGAAATTTTGGGAATCAAATCATGTTCACACACACTGAAAATTTTATGCGTAAAAAACAAGATCTGGAACTTTAGCTTACCTTTTCCTGATAAAATATCCGTTAACTCTCTTATTGAATTTTGGTATTGTTTTTTCTCGAAATAATGGGGCTGCTTTAGGCAATTTAGCCTTTTGCAGACCTAGTGCGATCCGCTGATACGACACCCAGTCTTTCACATGCTATCACTGAGGCATGGATGTCAATGGCAGAGATAATAATTTGACGCCCAGTTTCTCCCTAGATGGAGCCACCTGAGCTCTTTTCGATACGAAACTGCACTAGGATTTTTATATTTTGGATACTTACTAAATAGATGAAATAAGCAGCTGCCTCAGAAGGCACATTTTACTCTTTGTAGTTTTTATTCTCCTGCTCTGAAAAACAAAATATCAATATTTTTTTTTTCTATAAAGCTTTTCAAAAATATTAAAAAATTACTGATATTTATTGATATCTTTTTCTCTTTATGAAATACGGAACTAGCCTCTCCTTAATTCACGCTTGTTAGGAAACAACAAACGCGTGAAATATCCAAAACCGCGATATAACAGAGGCCGTTAAAAGTAACGATTCAACCAACAAGTAACTGATGAGTACATTCATATAAACTTCATTGTGTATTTACGGATTTTCTGATTCAAAATAACATGAAAAGACTTTCTTAATAATTGCCGTCTTTAAAATAAAAAATCGAATTGAAACTATATCCATAGTTTTTTCATGAAATAAGAATCCAAATTATTAATTAATTTAAATTGCATCATATTCAGAAAAATTGAATACATCTCTGTTCAAGGGGGGATCCAGAAAATGTTCCTAGGAGAGGGCGATTTTTTCCTTTACGCGATCAAAAGTGTCCTATAGTTGTGCTTCTTTCGAAAAATATCCAGGGGGAGCCCTTGAACTTATCTCTAATATCATCTGAGGTCGTTTAAAATTGAGGTTTTGGATCTTCAATTTTGAGAAACATTCTGCAGAAAGTTCCGGTATATCAGCACAGTAATAAGAGATGGGCTACGATTGCGTTTTCAAGACTTTAAATTCCGGAAGAATTCTGTGGAAGAGCTTCCTTTCTATTTGCACCATCGAAGATTATGTAAAATTGAAGTTTTTAGAACTTTAATATCGAAAATATACCTGAAGGAAGAAGGAAGTTTATTGCGTTTATATTTTTTTTTTTCCAGAGACCGATGAAATTGCGGTACATCTGTATGAGCGACGAATGGTTACTGTTCAGTGTTTATTTTCGTTTATGTCATTTTTTTAAAAAGGTCCACTTAAAAACTTACCTTAGACCAGTGGCGTACATAAGAGCTGACGGGAATGGCTCTAGCCAGGGGTGCAACGGCAAGAGGGAACATCCATTTTTATTTAAAAGAGGAGAAAGCGTGGAGCAGAGTACCAGAATATCCATAAATGTAAGGGAAATCGCGAAAAGGGACAGGAAAAAAGCTTTTTTTACATTTTGTGGTTGTTTTACCAAAACACTTTTTATACAATCATAAAGTGTCTCTCGAAATGTGAAATTTTTATTATTCATCTGTTTATTTGGACTAGAATTGACATTCCCAAAATGTCCATGACTACTATTTTAAGCGTTTTCATCTCTGCAAACGAATTTCGGCGGGAATTTCAATGCAAGCTACATGCATGCCTCCTGACAGATCCATACATCAAAAGCACATTACCGAAACTGGAGTCCCCGAATACTAAGCAGGTAGTTCCTCCCGAAAGAGCGTCCGAACTCGGGTTCCAGAGCACGTCCTGCAGATGGCGCTCCTTTTCACACCATCTGCTCCCGGATCATCGCGGCATCCTTTGAAACAGATTCGAATGCATCCCCAGCAATGTGTGCTTCTGGAATTGGAAATTTAGTTCGTTTTGTGTCATTGTGAATAATGTGGCGTAAAAACGGTGTAATTCTATTCTTCCCTCGATATCAGGAACTGAAGCTTTGGGAGTAAATAAGAGTCGAAATTCGATTATATTTCAAAATTTAAGGGAAAAAAATATGAATTTACCTTTCAAGCTCATGTTTTCCATAGGGGACATAATGTTTCTCTTTGACTAGGGAAGAAGCATTTTTTTTTAAGCATTCTCCGCTAGGTATTTTCTGACAATTTAAGTTTATACAGTCGAGTCTCAAATGAAGCGAGAAATGCGTTCCAAGACCCTTTGCGTAAGTCGAAATTTCGCGTTGTGGAAAAGAGTGTGCATACGATTTTTTTTATAAACATACTTAATCATTTTTGGCGTTTTCAAATTCCTTTCAAACTGCTTTGATCCATTTATTAACTATTTTTACATTAAGAACTGAATTTTTAAAAGATGTGTTATTCAACATTCGCAACTCCCAAGCTCGAATACGCTACCTTGCCGTGATTAACGATAATGAAGAAAAGGGTAAAACATTCCATTCCACGTGTTTTCTTTGGGGTAAATTACAGGCTTCAGACAGTTTATGGTGTGATGTAATTTCAGAAGAACAGAAAAGAAAGCTTCCCACAAACTCGATGAAAAAATACTGTCATTCCCTAAGCGTCAAAGCAAGTTATCAGTTACGGTATTTGTTTGTTTTACCTTTTTCATCCGCCATTAGACAGTGGCTGCAGCTCCCCCTATAGTTTATTGGAGTTGCGAATAGCTGGGTTAGGATACATAAAATTAATGGGAGATTGGCATGTATAGTATGCAATAATAATAAAATTCAATACTATGATTGTATATTCGATGCACTTTTTAGTTGTTCAAGCATATCGAATATCTTGACCTTTTCTTTAATTGTCTCAAAGAAACGTTCTCTTTTCCTTCCCATCTTCAAACTCTACATTAAGAGCGTGCTTAGGTGAAATTATATTTTGTCAACTTAATTGGAATAGAAAGAAAAAATAAACGATGCGGAGAAGTTTTTTTGTTTACACTATAGCAGGACTCTCCAAACCACGGCCCGCGGACCAAATTCGGCCCGCGAGCCGATTTTTACTGGCCCTCGTTTTCCTTTGTAACTAATTTATTGCTTTTCCACATTGAAATTTAAATGTTTTTGCAATAAGACTATTTTAGAAAAACAGATTTTTAAAAAAAAATAGGGAGGGGGGGAGGAAGAACGGTATAGAAACTTTCTGACTCGTGGCTGCGAGGAACCTCTGAAACTAATGTAGAAATAAAAGTTGAACAACATTATTTTTCTCTAAATTTTTGAAAATGGATATGCAATTGAGAGTGGCGCATTAAAAAATGATGCATTGGTGAAAAAATACTTATAATATGTATTCATCCTAGAAATTTGTTGAATGTGAGGAAACTAAAAAAAAGGAGAACAAATAGCTAAAAACGTGTGCTGGTTACTTGCAATAAAGAATCAAAATTACCAAGTTAATAAATTAGCATTCTACTTTTTTCTCTATGACTTTGTTGCCCATATGTAGGGCAAGTTATGAAATTTTGTTGGTGATTGAACGGGCTAGAAAGCGGATGTGCTCGTTGAATCACCTCACCCTCGTGTAATCACGGTGAAACAAATTTAAAGATTAAATGTTTGGGCGGAGCCAGGCCCGGACTGGCCATAGAGTTGACCGGGACATTTCCCGGTGCGCCCTCTCGAAAGGCGCCCTTCTGTTGTTTTCTTATTTTCAAAAACAATGTTTTAGCAATATGGAAATAAATTATGTAGAATCAAGAAATGATTTTGCATGTGAATATTTTCACATGCAAAAGCAATGTTCTTCTTTATATAAACGTTCCCTTTTATCACCCTCATAAAGCAATTAGTCCCCCTCGTTTCGTAAACGGTCTGCTCGTTTGTGGCTTATCTTTTACTCTAAGGTTCAGTTCTGAGGACAAAAACGGACCCATGGTGTTTCCCCAATAAAAAAGGGATGTGAGGGTGAAAGTGACAGCACACATATCATAGTCCTGACACATATCTATGGTCAAGAGTGGTTTGATTTATTGACTGTACTTAACTTGCTGTCAGAGAGCGGATAACTGGCATGCCTCCCTGTTCTGATAACGATCATGAGTGCAATAGAAGCAATTAAGATTACAAATAATGTTAATTTTTGAAATCGGCGCTTTAAAAATAGTGTTATGTCGAAATAAGCCGCATAAAATCAATTTTTTAGTGGTTGGATGCACACAATGACAGATGTCGTACTTTTAGTCGCTTCACAAAAAAAAAAAAAAAAAACAGGACAGGACAGTACGGCGATTCCTAGACTTTTTGAGTCAAGGCGCCCTTTTTGGAACTTGGATTTTTGCATGGCGCCCTTCCCAAAATAAAAGTATGACTTGTAACTAACTGACAGTTAAAAATAAATATGAGTCTTGTATTTGCATTGAATAGCCGTTATTTATCCCTGAGAGGTTCTATAAAAAATGGAAAAAAGTTTCACAAATAATAAGTCTAAATTAGTTGAGAAAAAATAGTGAAATTTCGAAGTGGTTCTAGGAGGACTGCGGGGTTTCCCGGAGCACATTTGGGGAATTACTGGACTAAACAATTAAAATGCCGAACAGTTTTAAAGATAAAACATTTTTCGAATTTAAACTAAGTTTTGTCAAAATCATAACAAAAGTTAAAGTTCTTTGCCGTTGGCAAGCTTTGTGTTCAAAACATATTCCATTTTTTGTAACTGGATTTAATACCGTCACTGTATTAGTCTTTTAGCCAGAGGTGTGCACAAAGGAGGGGGTCATGGCATAACATTTAGCATTGAAATTTTTAGGGGATCACTTTAGATTTTTTAAATCTCATGTTAAAGGTTACGTTTTCGGAGGAGGGGCGCTGCGTAGCATTTGGAGTGAGTTCGTCATTGCCCTTGGGGGGGGGGGGGTTGCCCTTGTGTAAGCTACAGTACTACCTTAAAAATATTTATATTTGAATTTCTGCATAAAATCGTTATTATTATTGCTTTTTATGCTGCCTTCCTTTAGCTGTATCATTTTGGGAAGTTTTTTAATCTGTGGTTTCTCCTCATATATGAAGCTCGATACCCCCCCCCCCCCCTCTCTCTCTTTGTGAAGGTTATTACTAATAAATTTTGCATCAATGATACAATACAAATAATTATAAGCGAAACGAAATTTGAGTTTGAAGAAGGAATGCATAACGATGTCGGATATAAGTAAAACGCAAAGGTATTACTAGTAGCGTCACTAACGGGCGCGAAGGGAGGGGGACTGTCCGCCCCGGGTTGTGAACTTTCTGGGGGTTGACACCCAAAGTGTAATTGCAAGTTTTTGAAAAATACGAAGCTGAAATGCATTTTCAAGAGTACTAATTTGAAATTTTTCCGGCGGGGGGGGGGGAAGCCCGAACCACAGTATTTCCCACGTCACATCATTTAATTAATACTACTATTTTCAGAATTAGGTTCATATTGTCAATACTTAGGCATAGTTGTGACCTCTTATACCAACAAACTGAAAACTCATCATCTTTCCCTGTGTATATACCTTTAAAGTAATTACGGGGCCAACAATTTCATATAGACCCCGTGTGGAGCAAGTTACATAAAAAGCAGTCATAGTTTTTATTTCTCTTTTGCATATTATCCCTTTAAAAACACTTTGTTTTTCACAAATGCAGTTGTTTCTGAAAATTTTAGGATTTTCATATTTACATAGAATCTAAAAACTTTTTTTTTTCATTTTAACGTGGGTGATATCACAAATTACCGCTCCGAGTATCACCCGTGCTACGCACGCTACTGGTATTACAAATATTAATAAGAGTCACTAAAGACTATTATTAGAAATCTAGTGCGAGAAATATCGAAAACCTTATTCGTTTTCTATCCAGGGGTGCCCATCCCCCCCCCAAGCTCAAGGGCGCAAAATCCCCCCCCCCCAAAAAAAATCCTAACTCTCTTGCTTTTAAATTAGGTTAAACCTTAAACTTTTGGCAGTCACAAAGTTCCAGTCAAATTCTTATCATTCGCATTCATTTAATGAATCATCAAAAAAATATTTTAAAAAATTTTTTAAAAAATCGCGAAGTAAGGTTGCTTGAGATAAGTAAAGTTACAGAAATGCGAAAACGAACTACTTACATTTGCGACAGCACAAACTTTTTTTGTTTTTTTTTTAATGGAATAAAATAACAAAAATACCCAGCAATATGACCCCTGTCGTAAGTAGAAAATCGACTCAGAAATAAAGGTTCTTACGGTTTGTCCCGCGGAAAATTTTCGAAATTGCAGATTTAGACGATATTTAGTAAAGTTAAGGAAAGGAGAAGTTTGGTGTCCGTAGCGCGGCAATTTTTCAAAATTGAAATTCTAAAAAACACATTTGCAGATTGCTTCAATTATGTCGGAAAAGGAGAGTACAGGGGCTCAGCCCCAGAATGTTTTCAAAATTCTAGTTCTAAAAATGCAGCTTTAAACCATCTTTAGTAATGTTAGAAGAGGAAAGATTTCCGTGCTCGTCCCGCGGAAATTTTCCCAAATTGAAACTCCAAAAGCGCAGTGTTAGACAATGTTTGGTAAAGTTAGCGTGAGGGGAGGAAGGGGGAGGGGGCTAGGGAGCTCTCCTCCGGAACTTTAGAAATCGTCGTACTAAAAACGCTGTTAGGCAATGCTAGGGAGATTAGAAGCTTGCTGACCCTCCCGCGGCAATTCTTTGCAATTGAGACCTCCAAAAACGCAATTGCGGATTGTCGTCGTTTATGTTATGGTAAAGGGGGGTTCGGGGCTCTTGGAAGTTTTTTCAAATTAAAGCGTTAAAAACGCGATTGTACGCCGTTTTTGGTAGTATGAGGTGGCAGTCAGTTTTTCAAAATTGAAACTTCAAAAACGCTGCAATTTTTGACGATCTTCAGAAATTTTCGGGGGAGAGGTTTGGTGATCTATTCAGCAATTTTTAGAGATCAAATTTCCGATAGAAGGTTTAGATGATGTTTGGGATGGAGAAGGGAGTTCAGAGGTTCTTTCCTGAAACTTTCTTGAAAGATGCAGTTCCAAAAACGCAGTTTTATACCGTCTTTGGTAATGTTAGGCAGAGGAGAGGTACCGTAGCCCTCCAACAGCAATTTTTCGAAATCGGAACTCCAAAAACGCAATTATAGATTGTCTTCGATTACGTTAGGGGGAGCACGGGGGTATTTTTTAAAAAAATAAGTGCTAGAAACGCGATTGCAGACCATTTTTGGTAACGTTAGGGAAAGGCAGTTTTTTGAAATTGAAGCTATAAAAACGTAATTTTAGCCGATCTTCGGTGATGTTGGAAGGACAAGTTCTCAGAAGCTCTCCCACGGATATGTTTAACAATTAAGGCCCCAAACACAAAACTTAAAACTATTTTTGATTATGTTTGCTAAGAATGCAAGGGGGTGGGGAGGAGCACTTCATCGGAAATTTTTTGAACTTGTATCTTTTTGGGCAGTTTTAGACGATCTTTGATAATATTTTTTATGGGATGAGAGTTTCTGGGAGACCTTTACAGGCAATTTTTTGAAATTAAATTACAGAAGTTGAACTGTTAATGAATTTCCTTAACGTTATTGAAGAAAGGAATTCACGGCTCTCCCGCGGATTTTTTTTTTTTTTTTTTGAAATCGAAGCCCTAAATACAGAACTTAAGACGGCTTTTAATGATTAGGAAGGGTCGTTTTTCTGAAAGGTTTTTGAAATTGAAGTCCTAACCACGTATAACCACCCCACCAAAAATTGTTCCCACAGAGAGAGAGAGCCGAAGAGAGGCCATATCAGCCAAGTCCAAAACTAGAGCCCACCCCTTGAGGATTCCAGGCTTGGAATCAGTAATATGAATTGTCAAGTTTTCGAGGTGGAGGAGAGGGAGGCGACCAATCTGACAAGGGGTGCCTTGGCTCTCGGCAGCCCTGCAAAAAACAGATGCACAGAAATTGATATTTTCTTGAAATGGTCAACCATCATTGGGGTCCAACATTTTTGAAAGGTTAGTCAAAATCATCTAATGCAAGTTCAAAAAAACTGTTATTTAAAATTGATACAAAACATGGGAGTAAAATGAAAGGAAAAGTCAACTCAAGTTGGTCTGTAAATAAAAGTATATTGATATTGGCCAGTCAAGAGCTAAAAAATATGTTATTTCAAAACTTTAAAACTAGTTCTTATTGATTTCTCCCGTTCTTAATGTGAAAGGCTGGAGCATTAGGGTCAAAATTCCACTGAAAAAAAGGGAGGTTAAAAAATAGTTTATTATATCCATTTTTCACTCCCTCTTTTTCATCTCTCTCACAAGTATTAATCAAAACTGTGCTACCAGAAAAATTCATGATGAATTAAAATGAAATTAAACCGTCTGAACCTTTTTTGCGACTCAGACCCATCCCGTCTCTGGGATGATCTTCATTAGAAAGAGACACTGCTACAAAATGGTGGAAGGAGTGCGTCAAAGAAGTATTATTCATGCATCTTACTAATTTTTGTCGAATAAATTTAATAATTTTTGTCGAATAAATTTAATAATTTTTCTTTTCTCCAAAAATATCAATTTCAAATTTTAAAAAAAGTCCCTCCCCCCCCAAAATTTTTGATGGCGCAACTTGCGCCATAATCCCCCCCCTGTGGGCAACCCCCTGTTTCTATCTGCAGTTAGTTATGCACATATTAGTTAGTATACTGACTACAAGGGTGCCCATATAGGGAGTACGTGGGGGCTCTAGCTCCCGTTCCTTAGAAATGAGAACTTCTTTGCTTTTAGTGCTTTTTTCTTTGCAAAAATGTATAAAAATTTCTTTTCCAGCCATTAATGAATACTTTATTAAAAGTGTCAAATTTTGATATCTCTAATCTGAACTGAAATCGGTTTCCGTGGGGAAAATATTCTGCTAAACCATGGGGAAAATTATTGAACCCCCACCCCCATAAAATTTTGCATATGGGCGCCCTTGATTGACTAAAAAATAAAGAGCACTTTTTCTTTCACAGAAAAAAGCATAAGATTCTAACCATTAAAGCATTTTATAAGGGTCTTCGCAGTATTCTTGTACTGTACAAGAGCTTTTGACTAAATAACCTTATGATAAGAGCAAAAAAGGAGCAATTACATGTAGATTACACATGTCGGCTTAATGGTTTTATGGCTTTAAATGACGCCTTTTAAGATGCGTTTTATGGATAAGGTTTTGCGATGCTTGGGGATTCGTGGCAACGGATTTCTCATGAACGAGGAAGAACAACTATCATAAATTTTATCCAGTTAAACGACGACAGAGGTCCAATAGCTGTTATTTACATGAATCGAAGATTCATTTGGATCAGATTTTAGCGTTAGTAAACAAGTGATTTTGAAGCTGCAACAAAATTGAATACATCAAGTCAAGGATCTTTTCAACAGTAGTTACTCGTTTCAGTTTTCATTTTACTTTTTATTGCGAAAATATTTTCCTTCATATATAATCTTAAATTATAGAATTACGATCTATGATTCGTAAAAAAAAACTGTAATATGATCTATGAGCTGCGAAATTACAAATAATTGATATTGTTAAATTTTCTACAATACGTATAATTAAAAAAAAACGTACTTAGATAAGTTGAAGATAAAATCTAAGTGACTTGTGTTATCAATTGAAAACTATTATTTTAAATAGTAAAACAGATTAAGATCAAACCTGTCCCCTAACTTTTTCTTTTCTTCATTCTCCCTCTCTTTTTAATATGATCGGTTTATTTCATGACGGCTCTTTCTAATTCGCTTCAGTTTTCTAAACAAAATTTTACACTCAAAAAGTTTTCGAAATTTTAAGACAACAATGTCATAAAAATGAGTGGAAACGTTTAAAAAAATGTTCGTTTGCTATTATGTACTTTAAAAATATAACACTTTGATAGCGAGAATTTCTGAAAAGAATTTTCAGAAATTCTGTTCTAAGAATGGGGGAAAAAATATCATCAAGAAACACCCTCCTGTTTTCTTACCCTGCGGAACAAAAAACTTGTAATTTTAATTTAATTCGAAAAAAAATTAAGGAATTCTTAAATGAAAAAAGGAAGCAAGGGGAAAATTAGACAAAATGGTAAAAAAATTTATTTGTTCTTCTTTTAAATTGAAATCGTTGAGTTTTCTTGCAAAAGTTTTATTAATTAATTTATTTATTTTATTAATTCATTTATTCCTTATAATGGTCACAAACAATAATAGCAATTTTAATGTATATCCATACATAAAAAATGATTTCTCAAATAATTTAATTTTCAAGCTTTTCCCAATAGTTGCAGTGTTATCAAAATGATAATATGTATTACGTATTGCAAAGAGGCAATCAGGTGCACTGGATGAGTTTAAGAGATCGATTGGTCGATTTTCTTGTAACTTTGACCCAAGATATTTGCTATGACATTATCATGTTAATAACCATACTAATAATAAATAAATAAATAAATATATCGGACTTGAAAAAAAAAAATCAGACTTTAAAAATAGACTTCAAAGACTCTAGACATTATTTATGTTTGATTATAAAAATATGTATTGCAAATATTAAGCAAAAAACATTACATTTTAACTCATTTTTATGGTAGCAGTTACTGTATCGCATAAATAAGCCGATTTCATTACAAATGCATAATTCGTCTCAAATTTGACGTTTGAGATGCAAAAAAAATAATATTATACTTTAAGTACAGAACAAATGAGTAAATATAATTCTATTTTTTTAAAAGGGTTGAAATTAATTAATCACTAGTGTCATTTCTCATGTTATATCTGCACTGAATTCTTCCATCTTAATTACTCTTTATTAATTTTCATTTTTGATATATTATAAATATTTCTTGACTTACCTAAGTTATAAAATCATGTTTTCCGTTCATGACTGAATGCCTTTCTTGTATTACTATTCATCCAAAAACGATACTATTTTTCTTTTTAAAGTACATTTATAGAAACTAGTAATAGCCTATTTAACCTCATAACCTGTGATATTCATTACCCACTCGCACCTATTCTCAAAATAATTGCATAACTAAAATTGCTTTAAAAAAGCACCATGCAGAGATGCAAAGATGTTTAACAATGCTATAATGAAATGATATTTTTAATTTATTCTTTGAGCTTTAAACTATAGCACATTAAAATAAACTAGTATGTTGTGGCCATCACGAAACTTTCTTCTATATTTTTCCTTTTTCTGATCCCTCCCCATGCTTGACGAGGAAGCAATATTCCTAACGAAAATAAAATTACACATGCAAAAACTTGACGACCATCCCAATGTCTGAATTATTGTAAAAACAAAACAAAGAGCGAAAATTGAAAGTTACTTTAAAAAGCCTTACTTGAATTAATTACAAATATTTTATTTATTAACAAACATAAGATGGCAACAGTTAAAAATTTTAAATCATTGAGATAATATTTCCGATCATTTCCGTACAATTAAAATCACGAGAAATACGCAGACGACAATCTATTACGATTTATCTTTCTTATTGTTGCATTAATAAAGCTATTTTTATTCGCAAAAGAAAAAAAAAATCAACACCTCTTGGAGCGATTGGAGTCAAAAATTGAACCAAAGCCTGTTTACGTATGGATTCACATATATTCCAAATTTCAAACCAGAACGTAGCATTACTTCTTGAGATAGGGCACTCACAATGGAAAAAAGAACGGGCGATTGCGCTACCCCCTTTTTAGCTGTTGACACCAAAATAAAAATCAGCTCTTACACCCACTAAGGGCTACTTGTCAAAAAATTTTTGTTTGATTCCGTTCGTTATTTCTTGAGATACAGCAGTCACAATTGACGACAAAAAACGTTCTATAACTCAACCCCAATTTGAGCTATTGACACCAAAATTGAATCAGCTCCTGCTCCTGTTAGGGGCAACATATGGACCAAATTTTGTTTGATTCCGCCAGTTACTTCCTGAGGAATAGCAAGCACGCGTAACTCAAAAAACGTCCCATTGCTCCACCCCCCTTGGAGGAATTCGCGCCAAAAACCAATGGGCACAAGTTCACATAGGGGCACATATGTGTACCAAATTTCGTTCAATTTCATGCGGTAGTTTTCTCTGTAGAGCGGCCACAAAAAACTGGTCACACACAGACGTGACACACATACACACACACACACACACATACACACACACAGACAGACAGACATTTTCCAAAAATAGTCGAAATGGACTCAGCACACCTCAAAACGTTCGAATCCGTCAAAATTCGAAATTCGAAAATTTGCACGAATCCAATACTTTCTTCTATATATTAGATATAGAAGAAAGTAAAAAGTGAAAAAAAAAAAAAATTAAGTCTTTGAAAACGGACAACAGTTTCAAATGTGATGTACATCTAGCATATGATATGCAGGAACAATACGAAAAAAAAAAAAAAAAAACTTGGGCATGAATATTGATCGCAAGGAGAAAAAAGCTCGTCAGCTTAAAGAATCGACAAATTTATGTGACAAAATGACAGCATCATGTTTTAAAACGACAGCAGATACTACTGAAAAATATTCAATCGACAACACAAAAAATGATGTATCACGGCAAGAGATGTTGTCTCCTAATGCTATTGAATGATGCATTTCCAGAAGAAAGACGAACAAGCAATCAATTTTCGAAAGGAGTTCCTATTGAGAAACATTTAGCAAAACTTCTCAGTCTTAGAAACTAGAAAATATTCCCCCCCCCCCCCCCAGTGTTCTTCAAATTTTCAGGGGGTATTTTGGGGGTCTTTCCTCTCTTTTTTAGGGAGGTTCTCTTATTTCTAGGGGGTAATCAGTAATATTTAAGGGAGGGATGCCAACACTCTTGGGGGAGGAAGGTCTCTCCTACTATTGTTGAACTTGCAAAAAATATGACTTCTCTTTTGGACATTTTCTGTAAAAAAAAAAAGGGCTTTATTTTCTTCGCAATGATTTTTTTATCCCCTTAAAATATCCACACTATCTCTTAAGTCCTCAGATATTATGGAGGCAAAATCGGCGCCCTTCT